>NC_042990.1:2520000-2662500 GCF_901001165.1 Salmo trutta | reverse complement strand
TAACTAGCAAAGGATAAGAAAACATTAACAAATGTGCACACGTCGCTACATGCTATCTGCATACAGGCCTACTGCAGCTCTGATTGGTTATGGCGCACTGGTCTGTGTAGAGTACAAGCCTGAGGCGTGCGTCTCAATGCAATAGAATCCTACTCTGATGCGTTCTGCCTACAACTAAGTCTTGCATAGTTAGTTTTGTTTCAGTTTGTTGCATTGAAAGTGGCTAATATTCAGTTGACTCCCACAGTTGATCGTTTTAAACGGGGAAAACTCTAGAAAGTAGAGTGAAGTTCAATTTCGTGCTTTTCTCTACCGTGGGAGCTGTGTGCAGCTCAGAGGGAAAATTTGTTGCACCCCCCCATACTTTAACCTCTGAACAGCCTCAATTCGTCGTGGCATGGACTCTACAAGGTGTCAAAAAGCATTCCATAGGGATGCTGCCCATGTTGCCTCCAGTAATTCCCACAGGTTTGTCAAGTTGGCTGGATGTCCTTCGGGTGGTGGACCATTCTTGATACACGCAGGAAACTGTTGAGCGTGAAAGACCCAGCAGCATTGACAGACCGGTGCGCCTGGCACCTATTACTATACTCCGTTCAAAAAGGCACTTAAATCTTTAGTCTTCCCCATTCACCCTCTGAATGGCACACCTACATAATCCATGTCTCCATGTCAAGGCTTATAAATAAATAACGTATTTAACCCATCTCCCCTTCATCTACACTGATTGGCATCAATGGCTTTCACCTGGATTCACCTGGTCCGTCTGTCATGGAAAGAGCAGGTTTTCTTAATGTTTTGAACAGTGTACATTCCAGTAAAGCAGAGGAGTTCTTTTAATAGTGAAAGTGGTCCGTCATCATCCGAGAGGAGTTCATTCCTAAGTGGCTGTAACATCTCCCTTGATCTCTCGAAAAAAGCACCACATCAGTCGCTCAAGAAATATACTTTGAAGGTCGCAGCTTCACTTGGGATAAAAACAATGGGATGAGAAGATAATACTGCCACGGGGGCTTTTCAGCAGGGGCTAGAGGGAGGAGGGAGCCACCAACAAAAGGAAACCAGGGGAAATGTTGCTTTTGAAAACGTAACACGAGATTATGTAATCAAGGATCATACAAATGAATAATGACTAAGGTTTCAATGGGGTTTTATACCACATAATTCAGGAGACAGATGACTTGGAGTATTTCTATTTATTATAGATCCCCACTCTTCCTTCCATCAAATATTAGGGCAGTAATATATATACCATTTTTAAACAAATACATTTTACAACAGATTACACAATACAGTAAGTGTGTGCCCTCCAGCCACTACTCTACTACAAAACACAATTCAGGTGTACCTGTGTGTCGCTGTTCCATAAGGTGTATTTACCTCTTTTAAATGTGATTTTACTGCTTGCGTGAGTTGATGTGGAATAGGGTTTCATGTAGTACTGTGTGTCCGTTCATGACTAGGGGACTGAAGAGACCTCTGGTGGCATGTCTTGTGGTGTATGCATGGGTGTCTGAGCTGTGTGCCAGTAGTTTAAAAAACAGACGGCTCAGTACATTCAGCATGTCAATACTTCTTACAAAAACAAGTAGTGATGAAGTCAATCTCTCCTCCACTTTGAGCCATGAGTGATTGATATGCATGTTATTAATGTTAGCCCTACGTGTACATTTAAGGGCCAGCCGTGCTGCCCTGTTCTGGGCCAGTTGTACATTTTTCCCCAAGACCCTCTTTGTGGAACCTGACCACATGACTGGGCAGTAGTCCAGTTGCAACAAAACTAGGGCCTGAAGGACCTGCCTTGTTGATATTGTTGTTAAGGCAGAGCAGCGCTTCAGTATGGTCAGATCAGATTAAAACCATACTTGATTAGATAATCAGTCAGGCAGAAATGCAGGGATGACATGAGTGGAAAGAAGAAACCACGTAAGCTACTGCCGTCTTCGTTGGTCATTTCGGAACAGTCTTCCAAATCGTTTAGAAAGCCTTTGAGGAAATGAAGGTCGTTCCAAAGACACTTACCAAGTTAAGCTCACCTCTGCTGTCAACCTGGTTAGCGCCCGGGGCAACGACGCTGCGGCAGCATCCGTTTTGGCTCAGTTACTTAAAAGAACACCATAGGTGTGGGGAAGATATTCCTACAAAACCAATCCCGGCATCATGTTTCTTGCAAAACGATTGTCAATACTGACGGTGTGACAGGTCTTTCTGAAATAGTTTCTAGACTGAGAATGCAAAGAACACTTTAAAGCTTAGGCTAGCCTAGGCCCTACATCAAGACCAAACTTGACCAAAATCTAGGCTTGAAATTGGCTCTCTGGAGAATCAAAGACGATTTGATAAAAGACAACCAAAAGAGCGAACACTAGACTACACAATGGACTCTGGGATTTTTTTATTTCTGTCCCGTCTCGACTATCTGAGGAACTGTTCGTGACATGTTGGGGTCCAGGGTGGTGAGACGAGCGCAACCTCTTGCCGAATCCCTATCCTGTCTTAAGGCAATGTCGATCCATCCGTCATTTTGGCTTTCTGGAATAACAAATCATTTCCTGGTCCATGAGTGCAAACAGACGCCAACTAATTTTAACCTCACAAATAATAAAGTGTAAACAGTTTTATCATGGATTCTTATTTCAAGCTGTTCTTTGTAAACTCTAGACCCTAATAACCAACATTCTATCAAAACAAAGTGTTCTTTGCGAGGTAATTATTCACGGGTCCCCAGTTGTGGAGCAATAGTACGAGAGAACATTAATGGGCTTGGCACGACTCCAGAAAGCCTGTGGTGTTCTGTTCACGGTGCATGCATGTCTGTTAAGATGTGCATCACCAGCTTCATTAAACAAATCTTCATTTGTTTCCCCATTTGCAGGGGGAGGAAAATAGGTAAGGAATCTAGCTCCAGATTTATGATCCAATTGAAAGCGGACAACTCAAACTCAATAACCCCAGTAACCGAGAAACTGATGGGATGCGAGAGGAAGGATGTGGCACCTCCATTACCTTCACAATGCCTGTAAGTCAAAAGCAATTGTAAATGTTTTGTTAGGTGTCCAGTCACCAGACTGTTACTTGGCAGCAACAGCGCTGAAGGATAAAGCACCTGACCTTTAACCTTGAATGCGAGCCCTATCGCCATCCTTTCTATGAGTCATTCGCTGATAAACAAATACATGACGGAGCACGTTAACAAAATGCTTACTATCCCTCAAAGAACGATAAGAGACAAGGGCATCCTTCTACTGGTCAGGTCACAGCCGTGTGATACTGTAGCCACCCTGCAATTGGTTAGCGTACCATGGCTTCTGCACTGGCATAGCAATGGTACTGAGGGAATTCATGTTCCTGATACTGGTGAGGCGTTGATCAGATTGGCGTCAGCAATATCTTTTCCGAATCTGAAAAATCTGGATTTGTACTCTCAATATTGTCAGAATGGATGGTATCATGGCAAATACTGGTGAAAAGTGATACATCAGTGCCGTATCCACTAACGAATGGGCTCCCGAGTGCAGCGCTCTAAGGCACTGCATCTCAGTGATACATCAGTGCCGTATCCACTAACGAATGGGCTCCCGAGTGCAGCGCTCTAAGGCACTGCATCTCAGTACTACATCAGTGCCGTATCCACTAACGAGTGGGCTCCCGAGTGCAGCGCTCTAAGGCACTGCATCTCAGTGCTACATCAGTGCCGTATCCACTAACGAGTGGGCTCCCGAGTGCAGCGCTCTAAGGCACTGCATCTCAGTGCTACAGAAACCCTGGTTTGAATGGGACTCCCATGGGGCGGCAGACAACTGGCCCAGTGTCATCTGGGTTTGGCCGGTGTAGGCCGTCATTGTAAAGAAGAATTTGTTCATAACTGACTTTCCTAGTTAAAACAAAAAGGTTCAAATAAAAAAATAAATGTACTGACAGGTACTAAGTGACACTGCTACGGCTTGTGGTTTGGCTCACAGTTATCTGATAAATATACTGCTCAAAAAAATAAAGGGAACACTAAAATAACACATCCTAGATCTGAATGAATGAAATAATCTTATTAAATACTTTTTTCTTTACATAGTTGAATGTGCTGACAACAAAATCATATGAAAATAAATCAATGGAAATCCAGTTTATCAACCCATGGAGGACTGGATTTGGAGTCACACTCAAAATTAAAGTGGAAAACCACACTACAGGCTGATCCAACTTTTATGTAATGTCCTTAATACAAGTCAAAATGAGGCTCAGTAGTGTGTCTCCACGTGCCTGTATGACCTCCCTACAATGCCTGGGCATGCTCCTGATGAGGAGGCGGATGGTCTCCTGTGGGATCTCCTCCCAGACCTGGACTAAAGCATCCGCCAACTCCTGGACAGTCTGTGGTGCAACGTGGCGTTGGTGGATGGAGCGAGACATGATGTCCCAGATGTGCTCAATTGGATTCAGGTCTGGGGAACGGGCGGGCCAGTCCATAGCATCAATGCCTTCCTCTTGCAGGAACTGCTGACACACTCCAGCCACATGAGGTCTAGCATTGTCTTGCATTAGGATGAACCCAGGGCCAACCGCACGAGCATATGGTCTCACAAGGGGTCTGAGGATCTCATCTCGGTACCTAATGGCAGTCAGGCTACCTCTAACGAGCACATGGAGGGCTGTGCGGCCCCCCAAAGAAATGCCACCCCACACCATGACTGACCCACCGCCAAACCCGTCATGCTGGAGGATGTTGCAGGCAGCAGAACGTTCTCCACGGCGTCTCCAGACTCTGTCACGTCCTCAGTGTGAACCTGCTTTCATTTGTGAAGAGCACAGGGCGCCAGTGGCGAATTTGCCAATCTAGGTGTTCTCTTGCATATGCCAAACGTCCTGTACGGTGTTGGGCTGTAAGCACAACCCCCACCTGTGGATGTCGGACCCTCATACCACCCTCATGGAGTCTGTTTCTGACCGTTTGAGCAGACACATGCACATTTGTGGCCCCCTGGAGGTCATTTTGCAGGGCTCTGGCAGTGCTCCTCCTGCTCCTCCTTGCACAAAGGCGGAGGTAGCGGTCCTGCTGCTGGGTTGTTGCCCTCCTACGGCCTCCTCCACGTCTCCTGATGTCCTGGCCTGTCTCCTGGTAGCGCCTCCATGCTCTGGACACTACGCTGACAGACACAGCAAACCTTCTTGCCACAGCTCGCATTGATGTGCCATCCTGGATGAGCTGCACTACCTGAGCCACTTGTGTGGGTTGTAGACTCCATCTCATGCTACCACTAGAGTGAAAGCACTGCCAGCATTCAAAAGTGACCAAAACATGAGCCAGGAAGCATAGGAACTGAGAAGTGGTCTGTGGTCACCACCTGCAGAACCACTCCTTTATTGGGGGTGTCTTGCTTATTGCCTATAATTTCCACCTGTTGTCTATTCCATTTGCACAACAGCGTGTGAAATTTATTGTCAATCAGTGTTGCTTCCTAAGTGGACAGTTTGATTTCACAGAAGTGTGATTGACTTGGAGTTACATTGTGTTGTTTAAGTGTTCCCTTTATTTTTATGTTTCCGTTAGACTAACTAATGGAAACAGAAATGAGTTATAGAATGGCTCCACAATACATAGAAGTCACTTGAACACCCCCCCCACCCCCCCACAGCAAACCGAAAGGGCCAGTCCGTCCTATGGAGTTGGAGACTATAGGGATCAGTGCTGACAAGGGGCATTATGAAACGTGGGACATTGATTTGCATTTGGAAGGCCACTCACTTCCTCAACCACCAAGCTTCACATCAAGGACAAATTAAATTCAAGAGCTGCTGAAAAAAATTCATATTATATATTAATTTCTGAAAATCAATTTGAGGCTGAGGAGAGAGGAAGGAGCAAGAGGATAAAGGACTCTCTGCTTTTAATACTAAGACCGTTAGAATGAAATCTCTTGGATTTTAAAGGGTTCTGTCATGGGAAACTCAGTTATGATAAATAAACCTAGAGAAAAATAGAACAAATATTTTTTTTATTGAACGCTAGACGATTTGATTTGTGGTCATATTTGGTGATAATTAGGCTAACACAGCATGCTGTAAATACTATAGAAGATCCTTGAACTCAGTAGCACTGACAATCATTAGCAGCAAGTCACATCTCGCAAAATGGACTTTTTGTTAACTTTTCAAAGGACTGGAGAAGAGAAACCGTGGCAGTGCAGGCCTCTGATTAAACCTACACAATTTCAAAACACCAAGAAAGAGGCCGATGAAAATCAAAGGAGAAATAAAAATGTTTATACAGCAGTCTGAACTAACCGATAGTAAAATGTACAAAAGTGCATGAATTTTTTCTCTCCAGATATATCCTTGAGGGTATGCTATTAAAAAAATCTAAGAATACATTGAAATTGGATATTAAATAGCCTCTAATGGATTTGAGGGGCTCGCCTTCAGTGTTAATGATCATGACCAGCTCTGCACTAAGTACACTAAAATATAAAGTTCACTACACAAAAACGAACGAAAGAAGCAGATGCTAGATTAACCCATTACTTAAACTAGGCCTAACCTGCATGTTTGATTTGCTGGCATGCTTCCTTCACATCAAAAAAGCACTACCATTTTAATGTCCAATAACTTCCACTTCTCACAGAAGGACCCTGTGGTCAACTTTCATCTACTTATGTTGCGAAAACAGGCTTCCTGACTACGCTGAATGCATGCATGATCAGTATGCTCTGCACCCGTCAATCATACTGCTGTACCTCAGGTTTTTACCTCCATCAGGCTTAGTTCAGGGGCTGGCCTAACGTCAGGCTCACTTGATTCTCAGGGGGTTAAGACTGCCCCTCTCGTCCCCTCCTGTGGTTCTCCATGGCTACCCTGCGCAGACTACCTGTCAGAGTACTAGCAACTGCAAGGCGTGATTGAGTGAGGGGATTTGACAGTAATCTGACAGGCCCGTCTTTCTCTGGCTGTCACCGAATGCCAATCCATTCCAGCTGTCACTCTTAGACACCCCTCTCCCCATCATCCTTTACCCACTGCCCTTCACCTCTCCTTCCGCCTGAATGTCGCGGCACTATGATGACTACCCTGGGTAACCGTGTCCTTGAGTGGCTGTCAATGATTTGCCAACGTGAAACAAAAAAATGTGGCCTGAGCCGCCGTTCTATAATGTCACGGGTTGCGATGAAGCCATCTCTTTTTCATTGCAATGGGGGATGAACTGGAACACACTGCTTGAACAATAGCAGCATCTGCAGCAGGCAAACATGGGGGCAGTCGGACTGAACACAAGCTAGCGGCATATCTAAAATGGGCAAGGCGCCTCTATAGCCGTGCCAAGAGGACACTGTGTGCTTACAACAGACAGCAACTGAGATGGTGCCCATGTCCAGAGAGAACAATACACCAGGCCCCATTAAAATAAAACGCCCTGCCTCTGCCCTGGACGGCAGGACCAGATACACCAAGTAGCCAGCTGGCCAATCAGCTTGCCAGGTAACCAGCCAAAAGGGACAAACAACCCCAGAGAATCAGCCAGCCAATATGCTAGCAAAATCCACCAGTAACAGAATATGCCAGATGAGCTCACTGGAAACACCGATCAGCAGCCATCTAGTAAATGATTCTTCCAACCCACAAGAGGCAGACTATGGCCCAACCTTCACAATAGCCCTTGCCTTCACAGCCCTTTGCTTGCCGTTACGCTACCTTATCTAGACTGCTGTTTGAAGTTAAAACTTAAGGCTAGGGGGCACTATTTTCACATCTGGATGAAAAGCGTGTCCAAAGTAAACTGCCTGCTACTCAGGCCCAGAAGCAAGGATACGCATGGTAGATTTGGATAGAACACACTAAAGTTTCTAAAACTGTTAAAATTATGTTTGTGAGTATAACAGAACTTATTTGGCAGGCGAAACGCCGAGGACAAACCATCCAAGTTTTCTATGGGGAACTAGATTTATGAGGGACCTGGTTGCAGTTCTTATGGCTTCCACTAGATGTCAACAGTCTTTAGAAATTGGTTGATGTTTTTCATTTGAGAAATGAAGTAGCTGCCATTTCCTTTCTGGGAGTAGAGCCAAGTGTACTGTTGTGGTTGGGGCGCGCAACCTGAAGCTCGCTCCACTTTCATTTTTATCCGCCATTGAATATAGTTTATTCCATCTTAAATTGTATGGATTATTTACATTTAAAAATACCTAAAGTTGGATTAGGAAAGTTGTTTGAAAAGTTTGGATCAAGTTTACAGGTAATTTATTAGATACTTTGTAGTCATGTTGCGCTAGTTGGAACTGGTGTATTTTCTGAATCAAACATGGCAACAAAAAAAAAATTACTTTTGTCGCGTCTGGCGGGTTGAAATCTGATTTTCATGTGTTGGTATGCTGGGCGCTGTCCTCAGATAATCGCATGGTTTGCTTTCGCCGTAAAGCCTTTTTGAAATCTGACACCGTGGTTGGATTAACCTCTACGGGCTAGGGGGCAGTATTGAGAATTTTGGAAAAAAATATGTGCCCATTTTTAACTGCCTCCTACACCAACTCAGAAGCTAGAATATGCATATTATTGTTCAGGTTTGGATAGAAAACACCCTAAAGTTTCTAAAACTGTTTGAATGGTGTCTGTGAGTATAACCGAACTCCTATGGCAGGCAAAAACCTGAGAAGGTTTCATGCAGGAAGTACCCTGTCTGACAAGGTGTTGTTGTTCTTGCTTCTGTTTATTGAAGAGTCAGGATCTTAGCTGTAACGTGACAATTCCTAGGGCTCCAATAGGCTCTCAGAACCCGGGAAAAACCTGAACGATGACGAGGCAGCCTCAGGCTGAAACACAGAATCCCCTTTTCCAAGTGTCCCATCAGAGGACAATGGAATTAGGCGCGTGCGCGATTCGACCCTGTGCAGTATTTTCCTTCGGCTGTTTAGCTAATTGCAGATCCCATCAGTCTCACAAGAAATTCAACATTAGTCTTATAAATGGAAAATAACCCCCACAAGATTCCCTGCCCAATGAAAAACTGATAGGCTATTGCATTTTTGGGACAATTGATTCTCTCTCGCTCATGAGAGGCCTGGTGTGCGATAAGTGGCCTTTGGCCCCCACCGACCGATGGCTGTCAGCTTCTAGCATCATCCAGCCTCCGTTCCTTATATCCATTCCAGATAGATAGGCGATATCTCAGAGATCAATGGCCAACAAAGTTGACAAGAAAAAAAAAGAAAAAAGTTGTGGCCATCAATCCACCACTACATTAGTTATTCAGCACTGCGTAAATACTAACCATCCTCTCAGGGAGGGAAGTGAGAATGAAATCTCAGGACCTGGCAATGAGGGGCTTGCTTTTTTTTGTGCATCAGCAGATTAGGTCCCTTAGATTTCTGACCAACATTCTCGCCCTAGACTCCTGACGTTTCTGTTCACCGAGATGTAACGCCAAAGCAAGGGGGTGGCGAAAGTTGAAGCGTAACATTGACAGCCAGGTGGGCGCTCACACTACCGAAACAGAGCAATCATTCTGAGATAATACCTACGATGAGGTCACTGTTCCATCTGTTATTGCAAGATGGATAGGCTCTGCTGGTCATGGAACAACAACTGCATCCAAGTGCATGTGGGTAGGCAGACTATACAGAGAGAGAGCGGGAGAAAGTACTGGCTGAGGAGAACAGCAATTGTGAGCTGTTTTAATGTCAGTTAAAAGTGGTAGCCTGAGTGCAGCAATTGTGTGTAGTCTGAGGGAGAGGATGTAAAATAACATTTTTTTAAAAAGCCATAGGGTTTATTGGCAGAATACTACCCTACAGGTTTTGCAAGCGATACGTTTTATACCATTCCGCTAGTTCAAACATCCCCCCTGCACACACAGCCTCACACAGAGACGTCTAAAAAAGCCTAAGGCTTTATCTCCCACTCCCCAGGATGCTGGCCTCCTTCAGAAAGACATTGATATTTAAGGCCACTGGGGTCTTGGCGGTAAGCAATTAATCACATTAACAAATACTCCAGCGCGCTGTCGCCCTTTATCACGGTGATGCTGCATTGCCTCTGGGCTGCTGACAGGAAGAACCTCTCGTTAGGCAGCCTCGTAGCACACTTTCAGAATCACACCGTTAGGTATGCCTATGTATAATTAATTTGGGCTGAAAAGGGGAACGTCAGCAATTGCCAATTCCGTGCGAGTAACTCAACCACATTCCTCTTCCCAGCTGTGCACAGCTTTGTCCGTCCTTATGAAATGAGGGCTGTTTGTATAGGAGGGCCTTGCGCTTTGCTGCAGACGGCAACGACTCTGCAAAACCTGCTCGATCATTATTCACATTCATAATTCAAAAATAAGAAAAATGTCCATCTCAATGAAGCCGATTGAAATAAACAAAACAGGAATGCAGGTGCTTTATAGTCTTAGGTGTGCTTATTTCTACAGTGCGAGTGTATATAAACACACACATCACCCTCCTCCCCTTAGGCGGTAAACAGTATACCGACGTATTTGGAAATAGCCAAGGGATGGTTTTTCAAAACTTGGCTCATCACGCTCTAGCAACTCCTTGTGGTGGGACGGGCACCTGCAGGCTGACTTCAGTTGTCAGCTGAACAGTGTTTCCTCTGACATATTGGTGCAGTTGGCTTCCGGATTAAGCGAGCAGGTGCTAAGAAGCACGGTTTGGCGGGTCATTTTTCAGAGGACGCATGACGTCTCCCAAGCCCGTTGCAGTAATGAGACAAGGTTTGTGAATAGCACAACGGGAGAAAGCTTGAGCTGTGTATTGACAGGGGTCACGTTTTATATTGAAAGTCAGCGTTTTTTGGCTTCAATAGAGTGATCAGAGGGACGTGCAACTATAGTTTTCCTTCTCAGAAAATACATTACTGGAAACATTCGGCAGACAATAGCTTCATTTTCATCAGATGACAGAAGTGCAACACTATTTGGCTGGCAGTCACAAGAAAATGTGTGTACAATGAAAAAGCAAGGAATTCTTGGGGGAAAAAATGATGCATGGCAATCATATTTCTAATGTTTATCATAGGAAATGTAGCTGGCTACATTCTTTCTAATGTTTTGCTTACAACAGTAAGCTGGTCTGCACATGCTCTGAAGGCTGGGATGACGATTAGGCTGGCAGCTTTGTGAGGGTTAACACGTTTGAATGACTTACATACGTCCTCAGTGGAGTGCGTAGCCCACGTTGTCGTCGGGGGCTCTCCTTGGCAGCTCATTGGTCATTGTGCTCGAATCATGAGAAAAAGGGTATTTTTCCCTGCCACATACACCTTGTGTCCCACCTGAATTGCTCCTGCACTTTGTCCCTATACTTGTGTTCCGCCATCTTGAGCGATCTGCGTAGGTCATATTTGTACTGTTTAATCAACCCATTGTCCCCGGCAACCTTGCCCTGTTTATAAGCAGCGTCACTCACTAAGTTTTCCTACAAGGCTGCCATCAATCCACGGTTTCTGTGTCAGGAACATTTTGAAAAGACTAACGATATCACATTTTTTTGACTGAGTCGCCATATTCATTGATGTTATCTCCAGAGGCAACCCATAACATATTCCAGCCCATGTGATCAAAACAGTCTTGGAACGGGAATTCTGACTGGTCGGACCAATGCTGTACAGACCTAACCAACTGACCTTTACTCTACCCCGACGACAATCATCACTATTGCAGTTTAATATGCATATTGGCTGCATTCTCCTCTCTGTTCTCAGCCCATCTGCTCTTACCCCATCTTCTCAGAGCAGGCAGGCCTGTTGCCCGAGTGACTCCAGACTCCACAGACACAGCATGTACACATACTGCTCCAGAGCCATTAACATTCTTCCTTCAGACAAGCATGAGTCATATGTAGTCTCACATTTGCTTGTAAATGTCCAAACTCACCAAAAATTACATTTCGGAAGCGCCTACCTATATACAGCATGTATAACTTTGAGCTGGATTGCCTGTCTTTGCAATTAGTTTATTTTTGTTTGCACATTTAGCTAGCCAACACAGTAAATAGACAGGTAACTTATGTAAAATATTTAACAGTATGGAAAGGCTTAGGCTACAGTATTGCTGTGCGATATGAGCGCGACATCATTGCTCATTTCATCTCAGAGACTATACCAGGACATAGAAATCCAATCTATTGACAAACTAAATATTGAACAACAATGTCTTTTGTATGCCGTGGCCTAATGATAATAGTTCTGAATTATACAGCAAAAAAGGACGCCGTCACCAAAGAAGGCGAATGATGAGCGCCTGAATTAGAGGTCTGATTTATAAACGGGGAAACGTGCATATGTATGGTACGCCCCAAGTTTATAAATCAGTCTTTTCAGAAATGGCGCAAGCTGATCTTTAGCGTAACATTTCCACGACGGTTATAAAAAGAGGCCCCTCGGCTCTAAGCTCCTTCCTGCCAGCTCGGCTCCTACGCGTGCTGCAGGTGCCCAGGGTAGGAACAGCACGCGGCGGCCATATCGCCTCCACCACTGCCTCTGCACCCTGGGGATGGGTACGCGGGAAATGGAAGTTAATCGTGAGCTTAGCATCAACAACCTTGATTGAAGACAACAGGAGAATAAAGTGGTGCGAGTGATCGTTCCCTCTGTATTGGGTGTGATACAAATTCTGTTACGCCTGGGACTGGAGAGCGGAGTCTAACTGAAGCCAGAACACAATCAGCGTCTTTGGTATTGAAAATGTGCTTCAAAGAAATGCACAATGATTGGTCTCATCTCACGGGTCTCCTCAACGCGTGGATAATTAGCAGGAGCCTTCATCGTACAGCTACCTTTCCTCATCTGCAGGAGCCCAACAAAGGTTCCTTTTTACATGTCAATTCAATGATCATCAGGATGAATCTGTGATTCTAAATCGATGAGTCACTTCCAAGAGGGTGGGTAGAGTGATCCAATGCGAGAACACTAATGAGATAAAGATTCTTTCAACATGAGCACTCACTATCCAGAGTACATTTAAAATGCTGCTTTTGTTTAAAAAAAAAAAAAAAAAAAAAAATCACATAAAAACATTCCATCTCCTTGGTTAATTACCCATTTGAGGTACTTGCAATTCTGGCCTAGGCCTGCATTTGATGACATAGGTTAAATACAATTGGAACTATGGAGCCAAAGCACTGGTAAGCCCAATTCATTGCGGGGGATTGGATCAAATCAAGCCTTGTGCGGTGTGCGCCGAGAAATGCATTATAGGGACTCTGTTTTGTTTTACAAAGTTTGCCACCCACTGCAGGTAATTGGACACCACAGTGCACTGAATATTTCATTAGCTGTTGGACAGATGGCTGCGACAGATGCTGCAGGGAATAAACTTAGGTTTTGGGATACTCCTCAGCCAAGCCGCTGTTAGAGATATCTATGAGAATTGGATCTTTTTCCACATCCTGCTTTAGAGTAAGTGGAGTGAGTTGCACTATCCTTGCTTCAAATAATCTGCCTTGATACATGTTCAAGGTACATGTGAGAGACCAGGGATAACTGAAGGATAGACTGAGTCCAAGTTCCCTACATGTGCACTGTCTGGATGGAATCCACTTTCTTTTCAGTCAATAACCCAGACAGATGTTACAGCAGACATGGGGGGGGGGGTATGAATTTCAGTAAGCTCAATGACGTTTGCAATCCCTTCAGTCAGTCAACGCAGCATCTTGACGAATGAGATGTGCCGTAATTGTTTAAATGATCAATGCTGAAGTTAGACATGAGTTTCTACAAAAGAAACCTTACGCAGATTGACGTAGCCTTGTGTTTGAAAGAAGTAGCCTACAGACCGACCAAATTGGATTTATTATTACTGTAATACCCCCAACTGTTCTCCAAACGTCCAAGAGGGGTGGAGAATAATCTTAGAGAGCAGTGCTAAAGATAACAGGCTTGTCATGCCACTCGCAGACAAATGTTTGCATATTTCAATATTAGCTTGGCATACTGCTGACAGAGCCAATCTCGCATTTTCAAATTGCCTGCTTGTTCAACATAATGGTTAGTTTCATATAACTGGAGAGGAGGCTCAACCAAAAAGCAATAGTGGTATTATAGCATCTAGGCAACAAAGATTACCAACTCAGTCCTCAGATAAGCATGACATTTGTTTATAGCCATCCTCTAGCCTATTCTATTCTCGCTGGCAAGTAAAACACTTGATTCATTGATCACAAGCATTCGGACGTTGACAGCGATTTAATCAACAAAAAAAGGAAAAAAACAGACCAAGGCTCAACACAAACTCAATGTCATGAAAGAGAATTGATTTGAGGAACGCTCTTTGAATATACTCCTAACAGCAGCAAGAGTTACAAATCACCTGCTGCATCAAATATGACACGCCTGGTTTGAATGCATCTGGGAGAGCTTGATAGATGGGTGAATGAGCTCAGGTCACCTAGTACATCACACAGCTAGCGAACTATTTACCTTACAGAACGGCTGGGAAGCCATGTGACCACCCAAGGTAGTCCAGCAGGCAGCATATCAGACATAGGCAAAAATAATCAATGGCACCCTTTTCCCTATATAGTGCAATACTTTTGACCAGGACCCATTGGGTGTCATTTGGGACTCACACAGTGCAATTCTGCATCGAGTCTCCTTGTAATTTTGCTGAGGAGGTTCTCTGGTGCTCTACTTGAAGGTACTTCCTACAGACAACACACCTAGGTCTGGGCAAAGCTTGGTGCTTCGAACGGGAGAGGAATAATAGTAGTTGTGTGAAAAGTGCAACATTAGCCCAGGATCTACCAATTATCCCTGCTCGTTAACATAGCACGCTAGCAAATACTCAGTCTTCCAATCATTGCACTAACGTCAGTTAGCGTTGGCTAGCAAAACTTCCTTCATACTGGACACGGACATGAAAATGGTATCCACAAGTTCATCTGCCTCTGGGGATGTAGATGAAGGGCCTCATTGCCAAAAATCCCAAAGTTTCCCTTTAAAATGAGTGCACACCAACACTGCCTAGGCAGATTAAGATGCACTTCATTGATGATAATGCACTAATTCAGATGTTTAACTGCAGGGACAGCCTTGCTAACACCTTGGGCAATCATGTACACTACTAGCCAATACTTAACGGTCATTCCAGTAACAACACTTGAGTATTGGCTAGTAGTCTACATGAAATAAAAGCACATCAGTGCTATTTGAATGGGACACTGCAATACTGTTTTGATAACAATCCCAAAAATGAATGGCAGTGCAGCCAGTCGGCCAGTACAGTGTGAACCATTTTTGACAGATAAACAATAGCAGAATAATCCTGTGTACAGTGCAAAGGAATGGCCAAGAACAAATCGAGGGGAGACATGGCCCCTGGCTTCGGGGTTTTAATCCTGCCGTCATAAGAAATGCCACGTCAACTTTGTATTATAATTTGGCCGTGTCCAACTACATTCAAGCTGTCCAGTGGCCACATTAATGTTAGGAGGACAATACAATTGTGAAGAGCAGTACTTACATGCCTATTCTAAAGTATTAATCATTTCCACAACCTTTTGATGTTTTTGGGATGACTAATTATACTGTTTCACCTGAGATGCAGAACATAGTTGACCATGTCCTACCCAAAGTGAAGAGGCACCGACTGTCCTCTTGGAGCCACGATAACACTGGCTAGGATGCTCAACTTGGATGAGTGAGTGAATCGATGAATGCATGACTAGAACAGGGCTCTCCAACCCCAGTTGTAACTAACCTCATTCAATTGATCAACCAGCTAATTATTAGAATAAGGTGTGCTAGATTAGAGTCGGAGGGAACCTTCAGGGCGGCAGCTCTCCTGGACCAGGGTTGGAGAGCCCATCATCTAGAACAATAAAAGTTCTAGGCCTATTCCTCATGAGGAAATGTCATGGGTGTTCTGACTTCGGGGGCATTGCTTGCCTAGCTAACGTTACAGTAGTTAGCTAACAATCCGTCAGCCTATTTATAACACTGAGCATATTGTTGCTTTTCAGGTTGACCCGTGTTAGTTTTACAACGCTAGCTAGTTAGCTATTAGATTGGCTAGCTAAAGTTACTCATCATATTTGAAAAAAACCGTCCGGTGAAAGTTTTGCAACCGGTGAAGTTTTTGCATGATACAGTAGTCGACTACGAAAACTGCATTATGCGGCCAGGGAGACAAAAATCTCTCGACGTTACCGTGCAGTCAATAAAGCGAGGCATCAACCCATCTAGAACAGCAACAAGCATGAGTCGCTCGTGGCTAGCGATCCTATTTACCACAACGCAATCAAAAGAGTTTTGGGCTAACTAGCTAATATTGGAAATGAGTTTAGCTAACTACTTACCATGGATCGAACTCGTGGATGATGCTCTCGAACCGGATCACTGCAAAAAGTCTTGAACTGAAGCCTGCCAACCAGGCCAGAAAGAGAATGGTAAAGGAGAGTAAGGACTGCCACCCTGCTGGCTGTGCCAGTCCGCCAGAGAGGCCTCCTTTGCCCCCTCCTCCACACGCGGCGTTAGGTCGGCTGTTACCATGCAGCGAGCCCCCGGCATTCAAGGACGCTTTGTGCTTGCTGTCAGTGGCTGTGTGGTGCTCCGCCATATTCTGCGTGGTTTGAAAGAGCACGCTTCCCTATCTCCCTTTACTCCCGTTCAACTCCCTATATTTGGACGTGCTTTTCTCTCCTTATCTTCGCTGTAAATCCACCGGCTTTTTTTATTCACGTTTGTCAGTGACACCCACCATTACATACAGCACGCTCTTGCAAAAGTCAATGTGACTGATTGCTGATGGGAGGGAATGGGCGGAACCACAGGAAACACCGACAGCCTCTCACAGAACGACAGGTACGACAGGAGCCAAAGACTGCTGAGCCGTTGGATATTAAATAACCAATCCCGCGCAACTACTACGATGACAGACCGATTTATCTACCAATGGAACGTCAGAACCGACATAAGAACGTTGAAACCCTGGAAATGAATTTATTATAGGGGCTACAATATCATTTTTAGATCCGCTTAAAAATGAGTGATTGTGGTTTCTTTAATCATTTACTGTGTGGATTTGATCGTGATTCAAATGTTGGCCAAGCTGCACATAAAGTAGTTGCATGATACCTGTCCCTGACTCTGAGAATGGAATGGGTGGGTTGTCTTGTCTTGTAGACAGGAGAGAGACTGTGAGATTGTGAAGATGAATAATTTTAATGTGAAGTGATATTTCTATTGCCCTTGGAGGTTCTCTGCTGAGGCATGGGTATTAATAAAGATGTATGTGTTCTCCTCACTATTTGTCCCCCAGCAAAGACAAAAGTACACCATAAATCATTGTGTAACCTAGGTATAGTTCTATGGATAGTACAGTCTGCAGCTTTTATTCTATGCTTTTTAGATACATAGGCATCAACAGAGGAAATGGGTGAATTTTTTAATTGACTGTGATACAATTGATCGGAGATCAATAGATTGAATGATTGGTTGATTGAAATGCTATAATATTGGATTCTGCCACAAATGTATTTGTGTGTGCAATATCAAACACATTCATCACAATATGTTCCATGAGACAAGAAAGACTCATGGGCAGTTTACATCCCTGGAGGGAAAACTAATGTGGGTATTATAACAGTACTTATTACTACAATGCACCTCACTTTGTTTTCAACTGACATAAATACAAATAAAAAAAGGTATTCTTGACACATTGCTGGAATACAGCATCTGTTGCGTACTTGGCTGTTATATCTATATTAGGTACATCATTCAAGCCAACCTACACAGTCCTTGCCCTTGAACATTTCTCTTCACTGCATTTTACCCTGAAAAAGAATGAAGTAGCTTTTCTATGAAAAACAGGGTAATTGAATATACATTTTTAAAAAGTGATCTTCGGAAACACTGAATACGAATAGATGTTATGAAGAATGTGATATGAACAGAATGAAATAGATAGCCTATCTAAAAATGGTTTTATTCAACTCACTTCCCCACAATGCAACATCTGTGTTGCCTCTGTGTGGTACAACACACCGGCACTATAAACACAGAGAAGGCTATCAACTTTCACAGTCAACGTACAGCTGTACAGTACCATTGGGTCACATAGAAAATAGGAAGAATATTCATAGTGGAACATTGGTGGGTAATTGAAGCTTGGGCCAGCTTAACGGTGGGCCTGGATAGAGAGATGATGGAGACAGAGATAAGAGGGGGATAAAGAGAAGCAGATGAAGGATGAAAGAAAGAGTGATGGTGTGATGCCTTGCAGGTAAACCCGAATCAGATTAGGTCCATAATACAGACAAACCACTGCATATGTGTACTATTGCTGCAACTCAGAGCCAAGGGGAGGAATTCAGCCAGAGACAATGTCTCTCATTCATCACGAATGCCTGCATATTCCACAACAGGCACATTACCCTCCAAAAAATCCTGAAAGTGTGACCTTTGAATCAATGGAAAACAACGCCGTGAAGATAGTTTCAATGGCATCCATTGTCACAGCCCAGATGAAAACGAGCTGCTCTGGATGCAGATGCTGGCTGGGCATGGCAGATTCACTTGCTTCCGTCTCCTGAGAGAGAGCCTCGAGTGTCTGTTTGTTCCTCTCTGTCTTTCATGGCTCCTTGTTGACTGGCTTTCATGAGTTCTTTAAAGAGGCATGCCGCGAGACAGAGATAGTCTGCAGGTGCTTACTCAGCCAAGGCCTAGCATACAAAGATGCAAGATGGCAGGTTGGGGACTTCAAATCAAGTAAACAATCTGAGGTTCATAACTTATTTGTCATGGCTCACAAGTGTACAAAAATAGGTATAACAAGGGGAAAAAGGCCCCCTTTTCCCAAGGCTCTTAAGCAAAGTATAAAAATTCACAGTCAGTGAGCAACATCAGGTTGAAAAATGTCCTAATCCTCCATTTGTCTCTTGGGTCATAAGGGAGAAGCAGTGTCTGCTCTGAGGTTGAGAAGGTAGAGAGGCCTGCTCGTGGTACCACAATACCATCCAAATGGATGGGTCTTTGAAACAGACATGGTCTGTCTGAGAGCATTGGAGTCCCATTCCATGCGTCGGCTCAAGCAATTTGTCGGGGTTTCACACAGTAGGCCTCTAATCATCTCAAACCACTCACAATTGTGCTTCTTCTTGTTATGTAAGCTGGGGCAAGTCGTGGATGACCTTCCTCAATGCCGCAGTTCTGAGAAACACGTATTTTGCAATGTGCTTTTTAATGATGCATCCAATTTCATGCAGATAGTGTGTGAATTGTAGTGCAGAGCTTAATCTGGTGGCACAGTCTGATAAATAAGATGGAAATCAAGAGGAATCAGAAAAGCAAGCACATCAAGTTCCAGCGTTAACCACTTGCCTTGCCTTGCCTTGCCTTAACACATCTGCATTATAATGCAAGCTAAAAAAGTTACAGAAAAGCCAAGGTTAGCAACTTACCAAATGATAATATCAAAATGATAATAACTTGACGAACATCACTTGCATGTAAAAACACAGAGACAGGATGTTTTGTCTCCTTTGCTTTTCAAGAGAGCCGGTCATTTCGTTTATTATTTTGAGTCTCTTGAACAGATTATTTTTCTTATTTTACAAGCACTACAATGTTGCAAACAGAGTTAGAAACCACTTAAATGTTTCTGTGTGAAAGCAGGGACTTTGAACAATATAATGGGCTAAACAGCATGCAGTACTCAGAAACATGCATGCATTGACTCTGTTGACCTCTACCTATTCTAACAGTGCTACAACCTCAGGAACAGCACAGCATATGCAGCTGTGCATCACAATCACAAGTGGAGAATAGACCTACTAGGTGAAATTGAAACAGTATATCTATGTATTCTGACCAAGGACACCATATTTTGTCAAGCAAACAAAATAAGACCTGAAAGCCTATAGTACTCTCCAAGGTAAAAATGCATAATATAGAGACTTTGATGTGCCCTTTTCAACATGTTCACATAGTCAACCTACAGCTGGGTTGTAATCCTGTATTACAAAGGTAGCAATAAGTTTAAAAAATATATATAAAAGTGTTATTAAAGGCACCTGCATAATTGCTCTATTAAACCTGCCCAAATTAAATAATGTTTCTATGGCAACATAATATTAATCCAATTTCACCAAAGCGTTGTTCATTTCCTTTTAACACAGACAGCTTTTGGTTCTGTAAAGTGGTGTTGAAGGGGGCAGGAAGCCAAATGAGTTCTGGTGTTAATATGTGGGTATCAACTGTCTTAACCCTGGCAAGGGGTGAAATTTGCTCTGAAAGTGTGTATGCCTGAGAGTGTGTCACATTGACTATAGTCTCACTTGGCCAGATTTACAGCACTGTAAGTAGTAGAAGGCAGACAACGTGAGACTATGGACTCTGGCTTGCGCAACATGCCAAGATATTCTTGCAATATATCAATCATCCAAGAAAAAAAGGTCATGTTAGTTAGGAGTACTTTACACTCTTGGGAAAAAAGGTTCCAAAAGGGTTCCTGGTAGAACCCATTGGTTTCAGATATAACCCTTTGGGTTCCATGTAGAACCCTCTGTGGAAAGGATTTCACCTGGAACCAAAACTAGTTATTCAAAGGGCTCTCCTACAGCCGAATAACACTTCTCTGTTCTAGACAGCACCTCTTTTTTAAAAGCGTAGGAAGATGCCTCTGGAATGCCCTCCCACACCACCTGAAGTCACCACGGACTCTGGGCTCCTTTAAAACGGGCCTAAATATCTTTCTCTTTAGGAAGGCTTTCTGTTGATAGCTGTGCTCCTTGGTGTCCTTGTCCCTTGAAGCGTTTATTTTGTGGAAATTATTCTGTATAATGAGAAGCACTTTACAAATGCAATAAATTATTACTATTATTATTATTATTATTAAGGGACATTACAATTAAAAAACAAAGCTTGTCAGATCTTTCAGACCTCAAAAGTGGCATTTTGGTGAGATAAGTCCACATCCCAGGCAATCTATTGTGTAGATCCAGTTGTATGCCACATACCCAAATTAATGAAAACGGTAAGCACCATACATTTCCAGATCTTAGACAATCTTATCTTTTCAGTTTGTGGTTGAGGCATACAGCTGGATCTGCACAATAGATGCAACCTTTCCAGTCCCATTGAGATACTTAACTGCAAAAACTTGGAGAAGGTTCTGGCTCAGAGAGAACAAACAGCTCATCATGCACATACTCACATCTACCTGAGCATAACGAAGACATCAGTTGTTTAGCAGTATATGTCAGCCCCTGAAGGGGATGCTGTGTTTTTACCTCCTAAAAGTATGGCTGCCTCTTCAACAAGCTCCCTGGCTTCGTTATAGATGGGAACTGCTCCAAGCTGCTCCCCATGATGCCTCTTGAGGTTGATAGCCTGCCATTCAATAATGAGAAATGTTACACGTGAAAAACAGTTGAACTTGGCCTAACATCATCCCACAGACAAAAAATATGATTCAGATGTTGAAAACAAGTGTGCCTCCAATTTCCAAGCTGCCTCGGCTGACGAATAGCTTCACTCTGAGATTCTTGAGCGGCCGAAGCTTGCCATTTAATTTGAAAAACAACAGATTTATGGGATGTTACTTGGGTGACACCTCCAAAACTAGACGGCAATATTCTGGCAGAAATATTCTATTCAAGAAGAGCACTGAGTTACATCAACCATGATGACGAATTATCCAAACAGGTTCCATGTTGGCTTTAAAGGGGCAGTGCAGTTAAAAACGTGATATTTCAGTTTTTTAAATGATAATTCCACACCATGAGGTCAACATCTTTAAATTTTTTGTGTAAAGCGCTGTTTGAATAAATTCCTGGAACTTTAGCCTGTTCAGGTGGGATGGAGCTTTTGGCCCACATCATGACATCACAATGTGATCTGTTTATAATAGACCAATGACTGTTCATTTGGGTAAGGGAGTGCGCTCTAAGACCATTCTATCAGCCAATCAGGACTGTGTATCTAAATATCTTCACATTTGTTTCCTAATCCCCACACAATCAGACTGAGCATTTCAATGGCCAAATGAATGCATATTCTATTTTCATGAAATAAACACACAGTGACGTATTAGACATACCGTGATGATTTAAAAATACATTTACAAAGACTTCATGGCTTTAAGGTCACATTTCACCCTAAAGTCAATGTCAATGATACAGAAAAAGAAAGTGAATGAATGATGAGCATTGTCAGCGAACATGTAACTGACCTCAGACATATAATCAGTAGTATGTCACAAAGCTGATTGTTAGCTAGAGGTGGAAGCAAGGTTGTTAGTGAGAGTGTATTGACTGTAATGAAAAAAAGATAACTGCAGGAGCCAGGAAACAATATGTGTGCAAGTGTATTCTATTGGAGTGGTGACCTGTATTAGGAATGCATACTATTAAGTGGCCACAAGGGGGGCCCCTTCAGGCTATTCTATAGTTGAAAGAGAATCCCACAATACATGAGTGAACCCTTTAACCCACTTTTCCTTCACCTTTCCTCTGACTTTCCTCTATCTTTCCTTTACTGACAGTGAAGGAATGTGTCATGTTATGTCCCACAATGATACAAAGTGTAGGATTGTAGAGGTTAATTCAAGGCTCTTCCAGGTTTCTATTAAAACAGTTGGCTCATGATTTGTAGTCAGAATAACCTGCAGGCCTAGTCTGTTCTATTTTTCTCATCAAAAGCCATGCAGCAAATGAGATTCAATACAGAGCAGCCCTCAACCCAGACTGTGCCTCAGTGGCCTGGTCGTGTCTAATCGATTCTTCCCCGGTCGCCCTAGCTCCGTCGTCTCACAGTGCACCATTCACGCCTCTGTAATAAAGTTAAACTGAGCTGGCCTCGTGGAGAAAATGAGGGAGGGAGAAATGGAAAGAAGGAAGAGAGGCGAGGAAGGTGGAGTTAGGCTGTCTGTCAATGCGGCTAGCTGCTAGGCGGTGAATTCACCAGCGACTATGCGTCTGTGACTTGAGAACGCAGTGGCCGAGAGTGATATCTTGATACCATTCACTCACAGCAGTGCTGCTGTGTCACCTGCTTGTAAAACATGGGAGACAAAATCTATTCAATTCATGATACAATGACCGTGTCCTTGGTAAGTTCTTCCTCTATTGAAGTCTAAGTGACTGGACAAGCCACATTAACTGGATAGTCCACACAGACAGAGGCAGTGGAGGCAGCTCTCTCTCCTTCTCCCTTCATCCATCCATCCTCTGACCCCATTCAAACAAAGAAACATGTCTGAAACGAAGAGCTGGGCTAAGGGCTCCTAATGCTGTAGACTTATCTCTGTTGCATCTCTGTTTCTCCGGGATGATCCGGGACGATTGGAAATCTTATCCTAATGGCAAATCAACTAAGTTACGATTTGGAGCTTTTCTACTTAACTTACTGTGCACTGCTACAGTAGCACAAGCCTAAGGGAATGCCTAGCAGAGCATCAACTAAACATCATATGATCCTATGGCTATGGGTTGATGTAAGCGAATCCTATCATAGGCTTAGGTCAATGTTACTCATGACATTTGCTTAATGAGGAGGGTAATGGAGTCACACTCATATTATTGACTGAGCAGCTGAAAGCCGAGTTGATATTCAGTTGTTCTCTGCTAGAATTATTTGTGTACGTTGTCCTCCCCACACTCAATCTTCCCTGCTGTTGCTTGTTACTCTCACCAACGCATACAGTACATCAGCTTGCTATGACAGATGATGTATGATGAGTTGCCATGGTAACGCAGTGTCTCCTTGATAGCAGATTTGGCCGTAGCTCGTCTCTTGCTGCGCTTGGCATTACATCAGCAGAAGTGAAAGGTGTTTTGGCCGAGCATTTGTTTCCATGCCCTCTCTTGCCACCCACTCAAAGGGTTAATCGGGTTAGCGAACACTGTGATTGGAGGGCTGGGGGTATAGAGTGATGGGTTTAGTATTATGCAAAGAGTTATCATGTGTCTGTGTGAAATATTATACTGTGCCTGGTAACAATGTTAAAGGGTAAGTGGAATTGCATGGTGATGTAATACCAGAAAAAAAACAGTGTCTGTGTGTATGTGTGTGTGTGTGTGTTCCAATTAGGGCACACCAGGTGACAGAATGATTCAAGTGTTTGGTTGGTTGGTCAATGGCTATGAGTAAGATATTTAGAAATAGAAAGTCTTTCATTTCTTTCTACCTCAGCCCCTACATTAATACTATTCATGAGACATGGGCATAATAAAAATGCCTATGTCTCATGAAGTCATGAATATGCACACAATATCGTATACAAACAAGATACTGTTATTTTGCCATTAGCCAGAATTCTCCAATGAATGAGGCATGTACTTCTGTGTTTAAACAGCAGCTCTGACGTCATCTGCTGATACTTTAGATACGTGTGAATGTCTTATAGGACAACCCTGCCCTCTACAGGGAGAAATGCACATTGCAAGAAGACCAAATATCCTTAGTCAAATTTCAACATAATGAAATAATTATATTTGCGATTAATATTGCATTGATTAATAACCTGCTTCGATTATTGAATACTTTTTATATTCTCACTGTGAGATTCCTCATATAAAAAAGTATTTGAGCTACTTCAACGTGTTTCGTGAATGTGATGCAAAACATGTCTGATGTTGATTGATGTAACACATGAAGTCATGTTCATATGATGAAGCATAGGCTGCAAAAAGTTTCATCGCATCAACATTTTTTCGTTGATCGTTAGGTTGCAATTTTGTTACATTGGTTTGGCTTGTTGCAGACACTGGCGCACATAACTATTTGTGCGTTCGTAGTGAATCTATTTCATCAACCCAAACCACACATATTAACCCCTATGATCCAGATGAACCCCGAAACGATAAAAAATTACCATGTAGTGTTAAAAAATATATATTGTAATGACCTGACTAGATCATGAAGGAACAATTGTCCAGACAGAGGATGGAGTTAACGAATGGACGGTTTATTAACCCAACTTAACACAGGCTACTGTTTGGCCGTAGCCCACGCCAAATAAATGAAATGTACACTACAAACCAACCGTGACCTTCTCTTGTGAAGGCCAGACGTAAGAGAGAGAACAATGGCTAAAACCCGGTCTTAACTTCCAATGCTCCATCCCCCTGCCCAACCCCCCTTCACGCCACTCCGCCAACCACCAGGCTGCCCGGTATCTGAACATTCCAGGCATTCCCGTGATTGGCAGATAGCAGGTTGATTGGCATGAACCCGCGAACACTGGTAAGTACGACACAACCCACTAATAGCCTAACACCTAACCCACAACTGTCTGTGCGGGTCGCTACAATATATACATTAGACTAGCTGTATTTTGCTTAAAATGACCATCATTTATTTTACCTGCTGGACAGCTAAATTGCGAACACAGTTCTTAAAACAATAACCTCCCGGGAGTTAAATAAAGTTGCTCTGATATGTTAAACAAAATTCCCTTTGCATGTAACAACAGTTTCCCCCGTATTATTTCGGCATACCGGTAGGCTACATGTGTTGCTTAAAAAAGAAAAGTATGCAAGTTCGGTTAGTCATTCATTTTGGCATTTGACGTCACGCTGTTGAAAAGGCATGTTTTGTTCATAGAATTAGAATAATTGAATAGGATCTCTATGGTTTTGTAACCCGCATTGTCATTAATTTTGGCCTATGACGTTACGCAATTTAGATAGGGCCTGAAACTGGGTTAAGGTCATTCAACATCAGTTGCAACTTCTACAGTTATTAGTAGCACCTTGATAGTTATTATAAATCTAATAATGATGTGTGTCAGTTCACTAGACCCTCAGTTTGCAGCCAACACATGGTCACTAGTAAAATGCCTCAGAGGAAAGTGATGCCCTTTCCTAAATTATCCATGAATTGAGATAGGGATTTGGATTTGTGACTACTTAATTCTCTGTACTGGCCAGTGATTATAACGGAGATTCTGATCCAACAATAAATTCATACATTGTGCCGCTTACCTGCGAGGATAGAAGTTCAATATGTAGCTATATATATATATATATATATATATAGTAGGCTAATGTCAACTCGCTGGCTCATCGTTGCCAATGAAAGGAAGTTAGGCTAGCGAGCAAGCGTTTTAACCAGGTAGCCAAGGGCATGATACACTAGCACAGGATGCCGCGCGGTGAAACACCTCTTCCCATTCATTTCAATGGAAGGAAAGCGGAGAGGGCGGGGGACTTTTGGGTGGTGTGGGAGGCAGTGAAAATAAACTTTACCCAACTTTATGCAAATCACCAGCAGCGACCGCTGGACGATGACCAATCATATCGAGTAGTTCCCATGATGAATTTGACGCTATGTGACCCAAGGCTGGAGACTTTCTTCAGCAAAGATGGCTGACAAAAATACTGGGATGGAAGCAAATGTGATTATAACGTCATAACGAATCATGCTAAAAATGTACAGTTGACAGAAATGTTAGTTAATATAGAGACAAATGATTATGCATATTTTTTATCATGAAGTTAATTTACGAAAATCCCGATTTAGCAAGCTAGCTGATTAGCAAACATTATCCATTTAGCTTTATGGGTGTTGTGGCATGAGTATGAAATTGTAATTCTGGTTGTTGGTTTTAGGGACTCCTGAAACAACCAGCAAACCAGGCTGTCATCTTGTGAGACAGTGGATGTAAAGAATCTAGCTAGCTAAAGCATTTACTGCAAGTTGAATGTACAATTTTGTAAGCTTGCCTTGCTGATATTTGCCATGAAATGCAGATAGATGAAATAACGTAGCTAGCCAACGTAGCTAGCCAATTTAACAAGTCGAATGCATGCCAGCAAAGCCACTACACAACAACACTAAACAATACATTAATTGCACTATAACGGTGACAAACGGTGCCCACAAACGGCCTACCTAAAGCAATGCCAACATCTTACCAGTGCTACACCTGGCTATCAGCGGAGCCTTGTCTGGCAGCGAAACAGTTCATTCAGCCTGTCACGTTGTTTAAGTGATTGGAAACAGGCACAGGAATTTGGTGACGTAGACCTCCGAAACTGGTGCATGGAATGAGCAGCAGTACCAGGGCATCCGTGACCGTCCCCCCCCCCCCCTTTGTTGCAGTGGAATGACACCAGCCTCAGGGACGACCACAGGGATGCGTTGCAGGTCGGTCAGGGCGCCGATGGTGAAAATCCCTGGTCAGTGAAGCATCCAGGATGTCCACCAAAGGAACCCAGCACCGCTCCTTTGGGCCGTACCCCTCCCCTGATGCACTGCATCAGCAGTGGGACGACACCGGCCTTGAGGATGACCACAGGAACGCGGTGTGGGTTGGTCAGGGCCAGTTGCAGCTGCCAAAGTTGCGTCGGCTTTGGACGGACCAGTTGCAGCTGCTGAAGTTGCGACAGCATTGGACGGGCCAGTTGCAGCTGCCGAAGTTGCGTCAGCTTTGGACGGACCAGTTGCAGCTGCTGAAGTTGCGGCGGCGTTGGACAGGCCAATTGCAGCTGCCAAAGTTGCGGCAGTGTCGGATGGGCTATTCCCGCTATCTCCATTTAGGGTCGGTTATTTTGTCACATTGTATAAATGATTAGAGACAGGTGCAGGAATTTGTAATAGGGGGGTTTAATACTCCACCCAAAATATACAACATGCCATGAAATGGCACTGGGACGATGCACAAAACAAACACACATACAAAAACACAGGGATGTAACCCAAACAAAAGAGTGAGGTAAAACCTCTAGTAAATACACGGGACAAGACCCGTAATATTTTACACGGGACGAGACCCATAAAAACAAGTTCACAATACACGCAGCACAAAAGCCAAAATAACAAAGCACAGGTACTAACGGACATGGGAACAATAACCGACCAGACAATGGTGAACAGAGGGCACATGTATACAATTACTAATCAGGGGAATTGGAATCAGGTTGCGTAATGAGACAGTTCGGTGACGCCTAGAGGCCAGTGACGTAGACCTCCGGAACTGGTGCATGGAATGAGCAGCAGCAGTACTGGAGGAATCCGTGACACAGCCTCATTTACTGCCTTAGAAAACATAACAGAAATGGCTGACTTGCTTAAACAAATGTGGTTTCTGATGACAATTGAGATGTACAAACTATGTCATAAGGGGACGATAAGCGGATAAGTGGCAATCCGCTAGGATGGACGTAGTCAATATAAATACTAGTTTAGCACTTTTGAAATGTACAGCAACAGAATTCAGAACATGGGCCGTTCTTACTGTGTTCTCCCTGTACACCAAGTCAGAACCATAGGATAAAAAGGAGCATATAAGCTCTTACAATATTCAATGATTACATGTCTCTAAAACAGGTTATAGGCACCACCAAATCAGAACAGTACGCAAAATTAAGAGGGGAAAACTGACCAAATTATTATGGTGAGTATACATATCATCCTGGCATATTACATAATTTATGCATCAGCATACAATACATTTTTAGACTCACCTTGTGCTGTGCTCACTTGAACAGGAAGGTGGCGTGGCGGTATTTCTGTCTGGCATTCTCTGGATTTATGGTGCTTTCAAAACAACTGGGAACTCGGAAAAAAACAAAGTCGAATCATGATGACATCATTGATCTTCAGGTTCTAGCTCTAGAAAGAGGCCGGATTTACAATTTCGAGTTGGATGACCGTTGAAAACGTATTTTCACAGTCGGAGCTCATTTATTCCTGACTTCCCAGTTGTCTTGAACTCACTGAAGTCAAGTTTTCGCAGTTCCGAGTTAACAGTGGTTTTGAGCGTGGCACAAATCATGCTTCATTGACAGCATGGCCAATGTTGAATGTTTATCATTTTAAACTTGGAAAAGAGCCCCTCAATCCCAGATTTGGGCACACAGCTACTCCACTGTCACTGATTCCTTCCAAACCACTCATTATTGAGTTTGCGATTTCCAACTTGTTGTGTAATGTTTATGTCCAATGGCCGATGAGCACCGATACGTTTTATCGATAATTTCTCTTCATTATTTATCTTCATGTGACAAGGATTAAAAAGGATTTGCCAGTAGATTGTCAACTTGATTCATGATGATGACTGCCAGCTAAGATTTTGAAAGTAGGACGTTGACATGTCCAATCAAAGCTACTCTACATATAACGTGATTTGATGTCATTTTATCTGTGGCCAATGACCTTGAGCTTTCTTGGATGGGCACTTCTAATGTAACTCTATGGCAGCACCCACAGGGCTAGAATTTTCTAGCTCTACCCTTAGACTTGGCGGTGACGTAGTGTCCTCATCAGTGGAGAGTCCCCTGAGGAGGACGGGGAGGACCATCCTCCTATGTGAAATTTAATAAAAAATAAAAATAGTGAAACATTAAAAAAGTTATCCTTTTTAGATAAAACTATATTAAATATATTCTTATGTCACCAAATAATTGATTATATAAAGCTTTTTTTGCAATGACGATCTACAGTAACTTCAACAGCACTGTCTGGGGTAGCACAATGGTGCAGCCGGAAGACAGCTAGCTTCCGTCCTCTGGCTACATTGACTTCAATACAAAACCTAGGAGGCTCGAAGGCCTCAGCCCCTTCCATAGACAGACATGGTAATTATGACCACTTCCGGAGGATGTCCTCCAACCAATCAAAGCTTTTGCAGTATGAACTGACATGTTGTCCATCCAATCATAGAATTAGGATCAGATAATTAACCTATTGAGTTGTATTGGGATTGTGCCACAGAGCATTATGGGGGTTCTATGTGTTGAGATGCTTAGCGATATTGTTGGATAGTTTTGATATTATTCAATTCAAATTTGTTTTTTCAAATTACAGGAGACTGAAGAGGTATATTATAAATTGTTTTCTTTGTTTTAGAACTTTATTTTTCTGTCCAGTTAGTGCAATGTATTAAAATTAGAATGACCAACACTGCCGAAAATGTTGTGGTCTTTTTTTGAAGAACCCCTTTCATTCTCTGGGGTACACAGAAAGGGTGTGCATTAAAAGTGAGGGTTGACCTCTGCCTGAGATCAGTTTCATGAAGAAGGATGAAAAGGTGAGGGCGTTCAATACCACCTTGTATCAAAAGTATAGCTGGTTAACAGGGAGCCTTTCATCAATACGCCTGTATTGCTGGCCTTGCCTGCGTTTTTGGGCATGCAAGCATTTGCTTTTAGAGGACACGACGAGATGGAAAGTTCCGCCGACAAGGGCAACTACAAGGAGCTTGCAGAGATAATTGCATGTTACGATGCTTTATTTGCTGAACATATCGAACTTTCGACTGTCTTTACTGGGATGTCGAAAACAATTCCGAATGATTTGATAGCTTCCATCGCATCATCCACCTCTTGACGTTACCCTAGGATAGGGGGCTCCACAGCGCATTTAAAAAAAATTCGTGCCCATTTTAAACGGCCTACTACTCAAACTCAGAAGCTAGGATATGCATATAATTAATACTTGTGGATAGAAAACACCCTAACGTTTCTAAAACTGTTTGAATGGTGTCTGTGAGTATAACAGAACTCATATGGCAGTCAAAACCCCGAGACCGATCGAAACAGGAAGTGGAATTCTGAATTGTGGACTCAACTTCACATCTTTGCCTATTAATCACACCGTGAGCTATGGTTCATTGAGCACTTTCTATTGCTTCCACTAGATGTCCCCAGTCTTTACAAAGTGGTTTGAGCCTTCTACTGTGGAAACTGACAGAATGAGAGTCTGTTGAAATTGGTCACAGGAGGAGGGCCATCACCATTATGACGCCGGCGGCCCTGTCTACCCCCTCCTTTCGAAACGTTTTGAAACACAATGCAATCGTCCCCCTCGAATCTTATTGGCTCTCTTGTTGAAACAGGCCCTGAAGATTTATGTTATACAACGTTTGACATGTTTGAACGAACCTAAATGGGGGAAAAATGTTTTTTTTCTGTCCCGCGGCCGACGAAGGTTGCTGTCCCGCGGCCGACGAAGGTTTTGGATACAGCCTTCAGACGCGCTAACAACAGCAAGCTAATGGAACATAAAGGATGGACTTTTTCGAACGAAAATACATTCGTTGTGGACCTGGGATTCCTGGAAGTGCTTTCTGATGAAGACAACTAAAGGTAAGGGATTATTGACAATAGTATACAAGATTAGATGTGATATGCGATTGTTCCAAGATGGCGCCGAGCTGTATTTACTAGCTAATTTTCTGAGTATCGCATCCCCTTTTATCGCAAAGTGTGATTACCCAGTAAAGTTATTTTTAAATCTAGTATTACAGGTGCTTTCAAGAGATATTCATCTATAAATCTTAGAATGACAATATTACATCTTAAAAATGTTTTCGAATAGTAATTGAGTAAATTGTAGCACTGTTTCCCGGGATGCATTTGAGGGAAAATAGTTAGTCAACGTCAGGCGCCGATGTAAAATGCTGTTTTTATATATAAATATGAACTTTATCGAACAAAAGAATGCATGCATTGTGTAACATGATGTCCTAGGTGTGTCATCTGATGAAGTTTGTAAAAGGTTAGTGCTGCATTTAGCTGTTTTTTGGTTATTTGTGATGCATGTGGTTGGTCGGAAAATGGCTATGTGGCTACTTTTACCATGTACTCCTCTAACATAATCTAATGTTTTGCTTTTCCTGTAAAGCCTTTTTGAAATCGGACGACGTGGGTCGATTCAGGAGAGGTGTATCTATAAAACGATATGAGACAGTCCTATATTTGAAAAAAAATATATATTAAATTTCGTTATGCTAATGTCGATAGGAGTTTTTCGCTGGATGTTCGTCCCGTAAGCGGGACGAGACCGTAGAGAGGTTTTAAAAGATTAAAGAGAGAGTTTGACTCACCTGATTTTTTTCACGTTAGCTCTAGTAGGCTTTCCACTTTCCTCCGGTATTTATTTAGCAAAGATGATAACACTCCAGACAGACACAAGCAAAAACTCATGATATAAATGTTGCAGCAGCTTAGGCTTCACCTAAACATTAGAAATCTGACATTCTGTATGGGATGAAAACGAGGCTTTTTTCCCGTGTGATCAACTGTAGGCTACTAATAAGAGCAGCTCCATACAGCCTATGCGCCTGGTCCATCTGGTCAGGGTAAACTAATTGGTAGCGTTATGTATTTATAGACCATTTGTGTGTAAGGAGAAAATGTCAATGTGATCAAATTTTGTTTATATTCAAAATTGGGCTGGCTAGGCTGCCTATATGTTTTTAATCCATAATGATTAACTGGAATTAATCAATCAACATAGTAGTGATGATGGATGTGAGTAAATGTTTTGTAAGGCCTACAGTTGCATAGACCTGCATGATCAAATCAAATCACATTTTATTTGTCACATGCGCCAAATACAACAGGTGTTGTGAAATGCTTACTTACAAGCCCTTAACCAACAATGCGGTTTTAAGAAAATACCCCCAAAAATCACAAATAAAATACCAAAAAATTAAGAGATAAGAACAACAAGTAATTAAAGAGCAGCATTAAATAACAATAGCGGGGCTATATACAGGAGGTACCAGTACAGAGTCATTGTGTCATGGTAATTGAGGTAATATTTACGTGTTGGTAGAGTTATTAAAGTGACTATGCATAGATAATAACAGAAAGTAGCAGCAGCGTAGAAGAGAGTGGGGGGGGGGGGACAATGCAAATAGTCCAGGTTGCCATTTGATTAGCTGTTCAGGAGTCTTATGGCTTGGGGGCAGAAACTGTTTAGAAGCCTCTTGGACCTAGACTTGGCACTCCGGTACCGCTTGCCGTGCAGTAGCAGAGAGAACAGTTTATGACTAGGGTGGTTGGAGTCTTCGACAAATTTTAGGGCCTTCCACTTACACCTCCTCGGAGAGAGGTCCTGGACGACAGGAAGCTTGACCCCAGTGATGGGCCGTACACACTACCCTCTGTAGTGCCTTGCGGTCGGAGGCAGAGCAGTTGCCATATCAGGCAGTGATGCAACCCGTCAGGATGCTCTCAATGGTGCAGCTGTAAAACCTTTTGAGGATCTGAGGACCCATGCCAAATCTTTTCAGTCTCCTGAGGGGGAATACGTTTTTTCGTGCCTTCTCCACGACTGTCTTGGTGTGCTTGGACCATGTCAGTTTGTTGGTGATGTGGACGCCAAGGAACTTGAAGCTCTCAACCTGCTCCACAACAGCACCGTCAATGAGAATGGGGGCGTGCTCGGTCCTCCTTTTCCTGTAGTCCACGACCATCTCCCTTGTCTTGATCACGTTGAGGGAGAGGTTGTTGTCCTTGCACCACACGGTCAGGTCTCTTACCTCCTCCCTATAGGCTGTCTCGTCGTTGTTGGTGATCAGGCCTACCACTGTTGTGTCATCAGCAAACTTAATGATGGTGTTGGAGTCGTGCCTGGCCGTGCAGTCATACGTGAACATGGAATACAGGAGGGGATTGAGCACGCACCCCTGAGGAGCCCCCGTGTTGAGGATCAGCGTGGCAGATGTGTTGTTACCTACCCTTACCACCTGGAGGCGGCCCGTTAGGAAGTCCAGGATCCAGTTGCAGAGGGAGGTGTTTAGTCCCAGGGTCCTTAGCTTAGTGATGAGCTTTGAGGGCACTATGGTGTTGAATGCTGAGCTGTAGTTCATGAATAGCATTCTCACATAGGTGTTTCTTTTGTCCAGGTGTGAAAGGGCAGTATGGAGCGCAATAGAGATTGCATCATCTGTGGATCTGTTGGGCCGGTATGCAAATTGGAGTGGGTCTAGGGTTTCTGGGATAATGGTGTTGATGTGAGCCATGACCAGCCTTTCAAAGCATTTCATGGCTACAGACAAGAGTGCTACAGGTCAGTAGTCATTTAGGCAGGTTACCTTAGTGTTCTTGGGCACAGAGACTATGGTGGTCTGCTTGAAACATGTTGGTATTACAGACTCAATCAGGGAGAGTTTGAAAATGTCAGTGAAGGCACTTGCCAGTTGGTCAACGCATGCTTGGAGTACACGTCCTGGTAATCCGTCTGGCCCTGCGGCCTTGGGAATGTTGACCTGTTTAAAGGTCTTACTCACATCGTCTGCGGAGAGCGTGATCACACAGTCGTCCGGGACAGCTAGTGCTCTCAATCATGTTTCAGTTTTACTTGGCTCGAAGCGAGCACAGAAGTTATTTAGCTGGTCTGGTAGGCTCGTGTCACTGGGCAGCTCACGGCTGTGCTTCCCTTTGTAGTCTGTAATAGTTTGCAAGCCCTGCCACATCCGACGAGTGTTGGAGCCGGTGTAATACAATTCGATCTTAGTCCTGTATTGATGCTTTGCCTGTTTGATGGTTCATCTGAGGGCGTAGCGGGATTTCTTATACGTTTCCGGGTTAGAGTCCCGCTCCTTGAAAGTGGCAGCTCTACCCTTTAGCTCAGTGTGAATGTTGCCTGTAATCCATGGCTTCTGGTTGGCGTATGTACGTACAGTCACTGTGGGGACGACATCCTCGATGCACTTATTGATAAAGCCAGTGACTGCAATCGGAAGAATCCCGGAACATATTCCAGTCTGTAGTTTAGCATCTGCTTCATCTGACCACTTTTTTATAGACCGAGTCACTTGTGCTTCCTGCTTTAATTTTTGCTTGTAAGCAGGAATCAGGAGGATAGAATTATGGTCAGATTTGCCAAAAGGAGGGCAAGGGAGAGCTTTGTGCGCGTCTCTGTATGTGGAGTAAAGGTGGTGTAGAATAATTTTCCATCTGGTTGCACATTTAACATGCTGATAGAAATGAGGTAAAACTGATTTAAGTTTCCCTACATTAATGTCCCCGGCCACTAGGAGCATCGCCTCTGGATGAGCGTTTTCCTGTTTGCTTATGGCGGTATACAGCTCATTGAGTGCGGTTTTAGTGCCAGCATCGGTCTGTGGTGGTATGGAGACAGCTACGAAAAATACAGATGAAACTCTCTAGGTAGATAGTGTGGTCTACAGCTTATCATGAGATACTCTACCTCAGGTGAGCAAAACCTTGAGACTTCCTTAGATATCGTGCACCAGCTGTTGTTCACAGGACAGATGGCAAAGGCAGATTAGCCACTCGTCGCCTGACCCTCACAAGGCACCCTGATCTTTTTCCGCAAAATCTCAATTTCCTTCTCCGGCGAATGACAGGGATCTGGGCCTGGTCGGGTGTCTGTAGTAGTATATCCCTCCCGTCCGAGTCAATGAAGAAAAACTCTCCGTCTAATCTGAGGTGAGTAATCACAGTTCTGATGTCCAGAAGCTCTTTTCGGTCATAAGAGACGGTAGCAGCAACATTATGTACAAAACTAGTTACGAACAACGCGAAAAAACACACAAAATAGCATGATTGGTTAAGAGCCGATAAGACGGCAGCCATCCCCTCTGGCGCCATCACGAACATGCATAAAGCAAGCTCAGCCCTGTGAGTTATATTGTCTATCAGTTGTTGTCTATGTGTCTGGGTAGAGGAAATCCCCCTCCTAATCTAGTCTAAATATAATTTATATGAATAAATATAAGGTAGATGCAGTTTGACAGTGTTTTCACCCCCCAGGGCCAGGAGTTTTTTTCAGGAGTTTAAAATCATGTAACCTGATTATTAAAAACTGGTCTCATCATAGCCCATTTAAAACTTTTTACAACTGATTAATCATGGTCTGTCATGAATCCCGCTTCCTGAGTCTGTTTTCTGCCTGAGTTGCCTGTTTTCTGTCTTGGAGTCTGTTTCCTGAGGTTCCTGAACGCACCCTGTCTGGTTGCCGGGCGACGAAGCTAGGCGGGAGATCTCTCGATTACCCGCACCTGCATGTCATCAGCTATCTGCACACCTGGTCCTGATCATCACCTCTTCTCTTCATAAGCCCTGACCTGACATCCATTCCCTGCTGGATCGTTAGCAATGAACAGTATGTTGTGTCAGCATCAAGTTTACTAGAGTTAGTTTTGTTGTTCTGTACTTTTTGCTTGCTGTGTTACTCACCTCCGTTTACTGTCTACAGTCATTCTCCCGGAACATTCACCCCACCCCTGCCTGGTTGTCGGTGGCTTCTGTGACATCATTGGATCTGCCTATTCACTCTCACCTCCGCTGCCCGCTCTGTCTCCTGGATTATTCTGCTTTCACATTTGAGTCTGTAAATAAGTACTCACCTTGTCCGGGTCTGCTTCTGGGTTCTGCTTTAGAGAATCGTGACATGGTCATACCTTATAGGGTCCAGAGCCTTCCTAGTTAGGTTAACATATAAGGAAAAACTCCATGCCCTAGGGAGTAAAAATTGCCCCAACGCTCTGGGACCTATGGTGGCACCAGTCTGCTTGCATTTGTCAGTTATCGTCAGGTATGTGGCTGATCAGGGCTTTATTCAGGAACGTTTCTTGGGATACTTTGTGTCAAGTGGGCGAGATGCGCAGTCTGTTTGACTTTGAATTTTGAGATGTCCGAGTTTAAGTTCATAGAGAAACTCGTTGTCCAAACCTAGGATGGCGCAGCTGTAATGGAATGTATCTGCTATTTGTATTTACAATTAAGTCCCCTCCAGTTCCCTGATTTAAGAGGTGATGACTACTCCACTACCTTTGTCAATTTCTCCTGACATGAACTGAAGCCATGACGTCTCATGTGCCCATTCACCCACTGGCACATTGAATGTTTACCCTCCATGCACTGTGAGTACCCCTATACATTTTCTCTTATTCCTGTATGTAGTCAATCACATTATTACACATCAATGATTTTACTCCTTGCTTGGACTAACTCATTCTTAACTCCTTTGTCTAACTGTAATATGGTGTTTTGTCTTCCCAGTCAAATCCTGTCCTGCACTGGTCAAGCCACTGAACACCAACTCATGCCTCATACCCTCATTCAATCACTGCTGTGATCCCTTTCCAAAACGGTGTAAGTAGCCCTCTCATTCCCATTGCCCATAATATTGTACTATAAATGCTTTAGGTTAAAATAATTAGTCTTTGCCGATTTCTGAAACACACTTTGTCGTCTCTGTGCATTACGCGCCTATAGCGTAGGTCTCCCAGCCTCCTCAATTTTTCAAGTCACCAGCCTCCACTGGTCCCCATGAGTGACAGAACACTGAGCCAATCACGGCGCAACACTCTGTATTTTCTGCTGGCTTGCCCCACCACCACAGAAAGCGCTAAGCTGAAACGCCTGCATTGGAGACTCAATTATATATTTTTTACATTGGTTGTGAACTGATATGTAACACGTATTAATGCCAAAATAACATGCAAAACAGGCCCAAACATTTCTGCCCCAACTGCCCTGAATGACGGGTTGCCACTGCCAGACAGTCTTTCTTGAGACTAGCAGAACAAAAATATAAACGCAACATGTAAAGTCACCAGACATCAACGGCAACAACGTTGCCTATGGGCACAAACCCACCGTCGCTGGACGAGACAGGACTGGCAAAAAGTGCTCTTCACTGACAAGTCGCGGTTTTATCTCACCAGGGGTGATGGTCGGATTCTCGTTTATCGTCGACGGAATGAGCGTTACACCGAGGCCTGTACTCTGGAGCGGGATCGATGTGGAGGGTCCGTCATGGTCTAGGGCAGTGTGTCACAGCATCACAGGGAACTTGTCTGGGAACTTGCAGGTGCCTTGGTGGAAGAGTGAGGTAACATCTCACAGCAAGAACTGGCAAATCTGGTGCAGTCAATGAGGAGATGCACTGAAGTACTTAATGCAGCTCGTGGCCACACCAGATACGGACTGTCACTTTTGATTTTGACCCCCCCCTTGTTCAGGGACACATTATTCCATTTTTGTTAGTCACATGTCTGTGGAACATGTTCAATTTGTCTCAGTTGAGTCTTATGTTCATACACATGTTAAGTTTGTTGAAAATAAACGCAGTTGACAGTGAGAGGACGTTTCTTTTTTTGCTGAGTTTATATATATATATATATATATATCACAAGTGAGTACATCCCTCACTTTTTTATAAAATTTGAGTATCTTTTCATGTGACAACACTGAAGAAATGACACTTTGCTACAATGTAAAGTAGTGTGTACAGATTGTATAACAGTGTAAATTTGCTGTCCCCTCAAAATAACACAAGACACAGCCATTAATGTCTAAAATGCTGGCAACAAAAGTGAGTACACCCCTAAGTGAAAATGTCCAAATTGGGCCCAATTAGCCATTTTCCCTCCCCGGTGTCATGTGACTCATTAGTGTTACAAGGTCTCAGGTGTGAATGGGGAGCAGGTGTGTTAAATTTGGTGTCATTGCTCTCACACTCCCTCATACTGACTGGTCACTGGAAGTTCAACATGGCACCTCATGGCAAAGAACTCTGAGGATCTGAAAAAAAGAATTGTTGCTCTACATAAAGATGGCCTGGGCTATAAGAAGATTGCCAAGACCCTGAAACTGAGCTGCAGCACGGTGGCCAAGACCATATAGCAGTTTAACAGGACAGGTTCCACTCAGAACAGGCCTCGCCATGGTCGACCAAAGAAGTTGAGTGCACGTGCTCAGCTTCATATCCAGAGGTTGTCTTTGGGAAATAGACGTATGAGTGCTGCCAGCATTGCTGCAGAGGTTGAAGGAGTGGGGGGTCAGCCTGTCAGTGCTCAGACCATACGCCGCACACTGCATCGAATTGGTCTGCATGGCTGTCGTCCCAGGGAAGGAAGCCTCTTCTAAAGATGATGCACAAGAAAGCCCGCAAGCAGTTTGCTGAAGACAAGCAGACTAAGGACATGGATTACTGGAACCATGTCCTGTGGTCTGATGAGACCAATAAACTTATTTGGTTCAGATGATATCAAGCGTGTGTGGCGGCAACCAGGTGAGGACTACAAAGACAAGTGTGTCTTGCCTACAGTCAAGTATGGTGGTGGGAGTGTCATGGTCTGGGGCTGCATGCTGCCGGCACTGGGGAGCTACAGTTCATTGAGGGAACCATGAATGCCAACATGTACTGTGACATACTGAAGCAGAGCATGATCCCCTGCCTTCGGAGACTGGGCCGCAGGGCAGTATTCCAACATAACAACCCCAAACACACCTCCAAGATGACCACTGCCTTGCTAAAGAAGCTGAGGGTAAAGATGATGGATTGGCCAAGCATGTCTACAGACCTAAACTCTATTGAGCATCTGTGGGGCATCCTCAAACGGAAGGTGGAGGAGTGCAAGGTCTCTAACATCCACCAGCTCCATGATGTCGTCATGGAGGAGTGGAAGAGGACTCCAGTGGCAACCTGTGAAGCTCTGGTGAACTCCATGCCCAAGAGGGTTAAAGCAGTGCTGGAAAATGATGGTGGCCACACAAAATATTGCCACTTTGGGCCCAATTTGGATATTTTCACTTAGGGGTGTACTCATTTTTGTTGCCAGTGGTTTAGACATTAATGGCTTTGTGTTGTGTTAATTTGAGGGGACAGCAAATTTACACTGTTATACAAGCTGTACACACACTACTTTACATTGTAGCAAAGTGTCATTTCTTCAGTGTTGTCACATGAAAAGATATACTCAAATATTTACAAAAATGTGAGGGGTGTACTCACTTTTGTGAGATACTGTGTGTGTGTGTGTGTGTGTATATGTGTATACTGCTCAAAAAAATAAAGGGAACACTTAAACAACATCCTAGATCTAAATGAAAGAAATAATCTTATTAAATACTTTTTTCTTTACATAGTTGAATGTGCTGACAACAAAATCACACAAAAATAATCAATGGAAATCCAATTTATCAACCGATGGAGGTCTGGATTTGGAGTCACACTCAAAATTAAAGTGGAAAACCACACTACAGGCTGATCCAACTTTGATGTAATGTCCTTAAAACAAGTCAAAATGAGGCTCAGTAGTGTGTGTGGCCTCCACGTGCCTGTATGACCTCCCTACAACGCCTGGGCATGTTCCTGATGAGGTGGCGGATGGTCTCCTGAGGGATCTCCTCCCAGACCTGGACTAAAGCATCCGCCAACTCCTGGACAGTCTGGGGTGCAACGTGGCATTGGTGGACGGAGCGAGACATGATGTCCCAGATGTGCTCAATTGGATTCAGGTCTGGGGAACAGGCGGGCCAGTCCATAGCATCAATGCCTTCCTCTTGCAGGAACTGCTGACACACTCCAGCCACATGAGGTCTTGCATTAGGAGGAACCCAGGGCCAACCACACCAGCATATGGTCTCACAAGGGGTCTGAAGATCTCATCTCGGTACCTAATGGCAGTCAGGCTACCTCTGGCGAGCACATGGAGGGCTGTGCGGCCCCCCAAAGAAATGCCACCCCACACCATGACTGACCCACCGCCAAACCCGTCATGCTGGAGGATGTTGCAGGCAGCAGAACGTTCTCCATGGCGTCTCCAGACTCTGTCACGTCTGTCACATGTGCTCAGTGTGAACCTGCTTTCATCTGTGAAGAGCACAGGGCGCCAGTGGCGAATTTGCCAATCTTGGTGTTCTCTGGCAAATGCCAAACGTTCTGCATGGTGTTGGGCTGTAAGCACAACCCCCACCTGTGGACGTCGGGCCCTCATACCACCCTCATGGAGTCTGTTTCTGACCGTTTGAGCAGACACATGCACATTTGTGGCCTGCTGGTGGTCATTTTGCAGGGCTCTGGCAGTGCTCCTCCTGCTCCTCCTTGCACAAAGGCGGAGGTAGCGGTCCTGCTGCTGGGTTGTTGCCCTCCTACGGCCTCCTCCACGTCTCCTGATGTACTGGCCTGTCTTCTGGTAGCGCCTCCATGCTCTGGACACTACGCTGACAGACACAGCAAACCTTCTTGCCACAGCTCACATTGATGTGCCATCCTGGGTGAGCTGTACTACCTGAGCCACTTGTGTGGGTTATAGACTCCATCTCATGCTACCACTAGAGTGAAAGCACCGCCAGCATTCAAAAGTGACCAAAACATCAGCCAGGAAGCATAGGAACTGAGAAGTGGTCTGTGGTTTCCACCTGCAGAACCACTCCTTTATTGGGGGTGTCTTGCTTATTGCCTATAATTTCCACCTGTTGTCTATTCCATTTGCACAACAGCATGTGAAATGTATTGTCAATCAGTGTTGCTTCCTAAGTGGACAGTTTGATTTCACAGAAGTGTGATTGACTTGGAGTTACATTGTGTTGTTTAAGTGTTCCCTTTATTTTTTTGAGCAGTGTATATATATATATATATATTAATTAATAATAAAACATTTTTTACTGAGCCTTTCCATAAGTCCACGCAAGTTCCTTCAACTGTCTTCTGACTGTTATTAGAGGGATGTTGTGCCTTGATGCCAGCAGATTACAGATGGCCTTTACCGATTGCTTATCATCTTCATTCATCAGTGAGTCAAGGGCTTGAACAGTCATTGACTCACTCACGCATTGAAAAGGGCGAGGAACGAGATGGAGTCACAATCCATGCCAGGCACACCTGTGAGCTCGAACTCCACCTCCGACAGGCAGAGTCAACATACGTGGCGGGTTCATCAGGTCGTCGGTTCACCCTGACATTTCCATTCCTCTTCTGACAACAGAACTTGACCAACTGCTCACCAGGCACAGCAAGGGCTGCCCGAACCGTTCTGCTATTCCAAGGATGTGTAACCGAAGAGCGATACCACGAGTGGGCACAGATACATAGCCTTCCCGCTGTGGACATCTATTTCAGCACCGTTTCGCGCTGCTCTAAGACAAGCATGGAGAAATGAAAATGTTCAAATATTCCATGATATTCTTAAAATATGTGTTGACTGAATATAAGCAAGTGATGTCTGCTAAATAATCAAGATGTTTCTCCAGAAATAAATAATTCTAAATAACAAACTGGCTTTATTTACAAATTAGTGTCAAGGGGTGTACTAGAGGTGAAGTCAGGTGCAGGAGAGCAGAGTAATGACAACAGGCACACTTTTATTTTCGTTCCAAAACGAGAGCATTACATAAATCAAACGCGCTCAAAACACTAACATAACAAAAGTAAGGCACGTAACAAAACACCACAATAACATGAAACAATTACACACAAATACATAATGGGAAACAGAGGGTTAAATACGTAAGGCTGATCAAGACCCCCTGACGTTCCATGAACGCCTTCCAAACTCTCAACGTGAACTGGGGACCCTGATCCGACACTATATCCTCAGGCAGCCCGTAGTGCCGGAAGACGTGAGTAAACAGGGCTTCCGCAGTCTGTAGGGCCGTAGGAAGACCGGGCAGAGGGAGGAGACGACAGGACTTAGAAAAAAGATCCAGAATGACCAGGATCATAGTGTTTCCCTGTGAAAGAGGAAGATCTGTTAGGAAATCCACTGACAGATGTGACCAAGGTCGTTGTGGAACGGGGTAAGGGATGTAACTTACCCTTGGGCAGGTGTCTCGGAGCCTTACACTGGACACACACCGAGCAGGAGGAGACATAAACCCTTACGTCCTTAGACAAAGTGGGCCACCAGTACTTCCCAGTCAGACAGCGCACCGTCCGACCGATCCCCGGATGACCAGAGGAGGGAGACGTGTGGGCCCAATAGATCAACTGGTCATGGACAGCAGACAGAACGTACATACGCCCAACGGGACACTGGAGGGGAGCGGGCTCTGTACGCAACGCCTGCTCAATGTCCGCATCCAGCTCCCACACGACCGGCACTACCAGGCAGGAGGCCGGGAGTATGGGAGTCTGATCCATGGGCCACTCCTCTGTGTCATACAGCCGGGACAGTGCGTCTGCCTTCTGATTCTGGGAACCTGGTCTGTAGGATAGGGTAAACACAAAACGGGTAAAGAACATGGCCCACCTTGCCTGACGAGGATTCAGTCTCCTCCCTGCCCAGATGTACTCCAGGTTGCGGTGGTCAGTCCAGATGAGGAAAGGGTGTTTAGCCCCCTCAAGCCAATGTCTCCACGCCTTCAACGCCTTAACCACAGCCAACAACTCCCGGTCCCCCACATCATAGTTACGCTCCGCTGGGCTGAGCTTCTTCGAGAAGAAAGCACATAGGCGGAGTTTCGGTGGCGTGCCCGAGCGCTGTGAGAGCACGGCTCTTAGCCCAGCCTCGGACGCGTCCACCCCCACTATGAACGCCAAAGAGGGATCCGGATGGGCCAGCACGGGAGCCGAAGTAAACAGATCTCTTAGCTGCCCAAAAGCCCTGTCCGCCTCAGCTGACCACTGCAACCATACAGGACCCCCCTTCAGCAGTGAGGTAATGGGCGCAGCAACCTGGCCAAAACCCCGGATAAATCTCCGGTAGTAATTGGCAAACCCTAAAAATCGCTGCACCTCCTTTACCATGTTGGGAGTCGGCCAATTACGCACGGCTGCAATGCGGTCACTCTCCATCTCCACCCCTGATGTGGAAATGCGATACCCTAGGAAGGAGACGGCCTGCTGAAAGAACAGGCATTTCTCAGCCTTGACATACCGGTCATGCTCCAACAGTCATCCAAGTACCTTGCGCACCAAGGACACATGCTCGGCGTGTCTAGCGGAGTATATCAGAATGTCATCGATATACACCACTACACCCTGCCCGTGCAGGTCCCTAAAAATCTTGTCTACAAAGGATTGGAAAACTGATGGAGCATTCATCAACCCGTACGGCATGACGAGGTACTCATAATTCCCTGTGGTGGTACTGAACGCTGTCTTCCACTTGTTTCCCTCCCGGATACGCATCAGGTTATACGCACTCCTGAGATCCAGTTTCGTGAAGAAGCGCGCCCCATGCATTGACTCAATCGCCGTGGCGATAAGAGGTAGCGGGTAACTTTACCTCACCGTGATTTAATTGAGACCTCTATAGTCAATGCACGGGCGTAAACCTCCATCCTTCTTCACAAAAAAGAAACTTGAGGAGGCGGGTGAAGTGGAGGGCCGAATGTACCCCTGACACAGGGATTCAGAGACGTATGTATCTATAGCCACTGTCTCCGCATGCGACAGGGGATACACGTGACTCCTGGGAAGCGCAGCATTTGCCAGGAGATTTATCGCACAATCCCCCCGTCGATGAGGTGGTAATTGAGTTGCCTTCTTTTTACAGAAGGCGAGAGCCAAATCGGCATATTCTGGGGGGATGTGCATGGTGGAGACCTGGTCTGGACTTTCCACCGTGGTAGCACCAACGGAAACCCCTACACACCTCCCTGAGCGCCCTCGTGACCACCCCGTGAGAGCCCTCTGTTGCCAGGAAATAGTGGGGTTATGCAGAGCCAACCAGGGAAGGCCTAGTACCACAGGAAACGCAGGAGATTCAATGAGGAAGAGACTGATTCTCTCCTTATGACTCCCCTGCATAACCATGGCCAAGGAGATGGTGGCCTCCCCGATTAGCCCAGACCTAATGGTCGACTATCTAGAGCCTGTACCGGGAAGGGTCTAACTATAGGAAAAATGGGGATCCCTAACCTAATGGCTAATGCTCTGTTAATAAAATTCCCAGCTGTGCCTGAATCGATGAGTGCCTTATGCTGGGAATGTGGGGAAAACTCAGGGAAACAAACAGGCACAAACAGTTGATCAACAGAGGACTCTGGATGAGTGTGGTGCAAACTCACCTGGGGTGACGCCAGAGTGCCCCGCCTGTTGCCTCGACTCCCAGAGGAACCAACACGGCACCGACAGACGCATCCCACTGGAATTCTCTCCAGATGGGACGGGTGGAGACAACCCCGGTTGTGCTGGTCGAGGCACTGGAGAGACTTCCTGTCTCTCCCAGCAGTCCATGGTCTGGTCCATCATGGCACCAATATGATGTAACATGGCCGAATGTTCCTGGACCTGCTCCAGCTGACTCCATTTGCGGTGTGTAATTCTGTCAAGGGGTGTACTAGAGGCGAAGTCGGGTACAGGAGAGCAGAGTGATAATAACAGGCACACTTTTATTTTCATTCCAAAATGAGAGCACTACATAAATCAAACGTGCTCAAAACACGGAACATAACAAAAGTAAGGCGCGTAACAAAACACCACAATAACATGAAACAATTACACACAAATACATAATGGGAAACAGGGTTAAATACAAGTAGATTGATTGAGACAATGAAAACCTGGTGTGTATGAAACAAGACGAGACCAATGGACATATGAAGAATGGAACGGCGATGGCTAGAAAGCCGGTGACGTTCGGGCGGCGTTCGGCAATTGACAATGAGAGGAGCCGACTTCGGCGGAAGTTGCGACAATTAGTGAGAATGACTCACCCACGTTCAAGAATTGCCTTTTTCCTCAGTCATTCCAGGTTAAAAGAAAAAAAAATATCCAAAATATCGTTACTTTTTAAACAAAGCGATTATTATTAATTAATTTAGAATTATATAAAAGCCCCTTAGGATCTGTGAGAATATCTGACAGTATCTAATGGAAAATGCCCCTTAGGTATTAATATAGAGTCCTCCAATCCTCAAAATGTCATTATTGGTGGAGAGTCGCATCATTGAAAAAAATATTTGTAGATATTCTGTTAAAAATGGTCTAGGCCTTATTTATTTAAAGAGCATATTGAAGTTCGAAGCAAAAGCCTACAACTATTTCAGCACCATTTCGCTCTGCTCTGACACAAGCATGGGGACTGGTCTTGATAAATCAATGAGATTTTCATTTTCACTTCATCTCCATTTGGGTATTGGTTAGACGAAAATTAGGGTGCAGATATGTTATGCTCTTAGTGTAACCTTTATTTAACTAGGCAAGTCAGTTAAGAACAAATTCTTGTTTACAAGGACAGCCTACTCCTTCCTCCAGTTGTACAGCACCATATTTTCCATTCCCAACCTAACGGAAACCCTAATGGTTTCGTTTTTTGTTTTTCCTCTAAATAGAAACACCATATTAATCAAATTAATTAAGCCACATTTCTTAAAATCAATCCCATATACTATGTTATTACAAAAAATATTTTAAATTCTCTGCTCATGCCAATACGGAAGACTATCAAATGCTTCTCAAAGATGCCCTCTGGTGGTCAAACTAGCAATAACTTGTATTAACAGAAAAAATGGCTGAGAATTAAATGACGTGCCACAGAATGCTGCAGCAGCCCGCAAGGTGTGCCGCAGTATGACACAAGTTTTAAAGGAGGAACCACTGTATGAACTGTCACTCAGTAAAATTGTTGAAATTGTTGCATGTATATTTTTGTTCAGTATATGTCCATTGCGCTGCACACAATTTAAACTTAGTCTTGAATGATGCATGCCAGTATATACCAGAGATAAGGGACTGTTGATATTGCAACCACACAACTCAAACACCGGTTTCTCCACTATCCTATGAACGAAATCGCATGCCGCTTTTTTTTCATCAAGCCCTCAAAAACTGTTGTCCGATAAAGATGATAATCTGTATGCATCGGACAATTTATTGGTGATGATGACCAGATGACCTGTCCCCAGAGCAACCTATACTGGTCTTATATGCACTTTTGATCACCTGAGTAAGCTCCGCTCATTGCACTGGCGCCGTCGTAGCCTTAACCACGGCATACAGTGCATTCGGAAAGTATTCTGACTGTTTTACTTTTTACATATTTGGTACGTTGCGGTTCAATTGTTTTTTTCCCCTCATCAATCTACACACAATACCCCATAACGACTAACCAAAAACTGTTTTTTTAATGACATTTACATAAGTACATAAGTACCCTTTACTCAGTACTTTGTTGAAGCGCATTTGGCAGCGATTACTGCCTCGAGTCATCTTGGGTATGACGCTACAAACTTGGTACACCTGTATTTGGGGAGTTTCTCCCATTCTTCTCTGCAGATCCTCTCAAGCTTTGTCAGGTTGGATGGAGAGCATTGCTGCACAGCTATTTTTAGATCCCTCCAGAGATGTTCGATCAGGTTCAAATCCGGGCTCTGACTGGGCCACTTAAGGACATTCAGAGACTTGTCCCGAAGCCACTCCTGCGTTGTCTTGGCTGTGTGGTTAGGGTCATTGTCCTGTTGGAAAGTGAACCTTTGCCCAAGTCTGAGGTGCTGCAGAGATGGTTGTCCTTCTGGAGGTTCCCCCATCTCCACAGAGTAACCCTGGAGCTCTGTCAGAGTGACCATCAGGTTCTTGGTCACCTTCCTGACCATGGCCCTTCTCCCACGATTGCTCAGTTTCCTAACTTCTTCCATTTAAGAATGATGGAGGCCTTTGTGTTCTTAGGGACCTTCTTGGTACCCTTCCCCAGATCTGTGCCTCGACACAATCCTGTCTCGGAGCTCTGCAGACAATTCATTTGACCTCATGGCTTGGTTTTTGCTCTGACATGCACTGTCAACTGTGGGACCTTATGTAGACAGGTGTACGCCTTTTCAAATCATGTCCAATCAATTGAATTAACCACAGGTGGACTCCAAGTTGTAGAAACATCTCAAGGATGATCAATGGAAATAGTATGCACCTGAGCTCAATTTCGAGTCTCAAAGCAAAGGGTCTGAATACTTATGTTAAGTTATTTCTGTTTTTTATTTTTAGTAAATTTGCAAAAAAAAATAAAAACCTGTTTTCACTTTGTCATTATGGGGTATTGTGTGTGGATTGTTGAGGGAAAACATTTATTTAATCAATTTCAGAACAAGGTTGTAACGTAACAAAATGTGGAAAAAGTCAAGGGGTCTGAATGCACTGCATGTTCACCAATATCTCCTTATACTTTCAATCAGTTACATTTTTACATTTTCAAGGCCCGAGGTACTTTTTCAGTCACATTTTTTGAAGCCCAAGAAATAAACACATAACTTCCAAGTACATATGGAAATTAAATTTATGAATTACGTTTTGGAGGGTTACTGTCAAAATAATGTATAATTTTTTTTTTTGACATCGATGACAGGCGCATATTGTGGAGACTACTCGCCTTTTACTATTTTCCCCATATGCAACGAGGAGTTCTCCCTGCAGCGAAGAGTCCCGTTATCGGGGCCTACCTCCAGCCTCATGGTAGTAGCAAAGACGAGGAACAGACAGCGACCGTGGCCTCCCCCCTGAATAAGGGCTGCAAGGCTATTGCTGAGACAAAGCCAAAGGTCTCAGACTGGAAGGCGTTTCACAGCTACCTGAGAAAGAAGGTGAGATCTTCCTCAGAGCAGACCTCCAGGGTCGAGACCAGGGAAAACTGCTGCCTGCCTTACTGGCAGCTGTTCAGACTATTTTGCAAAAGAAAATCGATTGACATAATATATATATATATTTTTTCATGTTTCTTTTAGATTAGTTCAAATAAGAAATAGGTAAGTTATAGGTTCAACAACAGTTGAACACTCACACACATACAAAAAAAGGAGCTAAGGAGGCCGAGATGCAAAAATATTTTATTCCATACAATTTAATTCCATTCAATAATGTGTTTAGCACTTTAAAATTTCACTCTGCACTGGCACTTTTTAGATTATTTTACGTATGGAACTGGCTGATGGACTAAATAAGGGTTATGACTACAGATAAGGAGAAGTTTGGACATAAGTAGCTTGTAATTAACAAATTAACTAATGCATTAATACTTTATTGTCCCATAGGGAAATTTGTCTGCAACAACATATCCAAATTCCACTGTGGGACAATGAGGTGTTCATTCATTCATAATTAAGTGCAAGCTATTTATGTCCAAGAATCCCCTTAATTAGTCTTTCAGCCAGTTCCATACTAAAAAGAATCTAATCCCTATTGTAAATACAGCATCAAACACCTTTGCTGCAGTAAAGGGAAGTCAGTTTGCCATAAAACATCAATCAACATAGTATCATGAAAAGTACCCAGTTGTCATACTTTAGTAAAAGTATAGATACCTTAATAGAAAATGACTCAAGTAAAAGTTACCCAGTAAAATAATACTGCAGTAAAAGTCTAAAAGTATTTGTTTCTAAATATACTTAAGTATCAAAAGTAAATGTAAGGCTCGGCGCTGGAGAGAGGAAGCAGGTACAGGGAGTAGACATTTCATTTAACTAACGAACAGGACAGCGCTAGGACAGGAACACACAACGACATTAATGCAGACACGGGGAACCAACAGTGGCAACAGACAGATAAAGGGGAGGCAATCAAATAATGATGGGGTTCATGTGAGTCCAATGATGCGCTGCTGTGCGTGATGGTGACCGGTGATGAAGCGCAGGTGCGCGTAACGATGGTGACAGGTGTGCGTAGTGAAGGCAGTCTGGCGCCCTTGAGTGACAGAGAGGGAGAGCGGGAGCAAGCGTGACAGTAAACGTAGAAATCATATATAACGCAAAGCATACGGCACCATTTTCTTGTTTTGAAAATGTACGGATAGCCAGGGATGCATTCCAGCACTCAAACAATATATTTGTGTTTAGTGAGTCTGCCAGATCGGAGGAAGTAGGGATGATGTTCTCTTGATAAGTGTGTGAATTGGACCATTTTCCTGTCCTGCTAAGCATTCAAAATGTAACAAGTACTTTTGGGTGTCAGGGAAAATGTATGGAGTAAAAAGTACATTATTTTCATTAGGAATGTAGTGAAGTAAAAGTTCTCAAAAATATAAATAGTAAAGGACAGATACCTAAAACTAAAAAAAAATTACTTAAGCGATTACTCACCTCGAACTGGACAAAGATCTTTTCTTTAATGAGTCCAATGTTAAGGATATACTGCTTTGTCAAGACAAGGCCCAAATCCCCATCATCAGCATGAAGAAAAGACGATGGAAAAGGGGGAAGACGGCGGGGTGCCTTGTAAGAATTCGCCGACGAGTAGGTAAACCACCACTTCCCTCCGTATTATTGGCCAACGTGAAATCATTGGAAAACAAACTGGATGATCTACGATTAAGCCTATCCTACCAACGGGACATTAAAAACTGTAATACTTTATGTTTCACAGAGACATGGCAGACTGACGACACAGATAATATAGAGCTGGCTGGCTTCTCCGTGCATTGGCAGGACAGAGCAGCTACGTCTGGTAAGACAAGGGGCGGGAGTGTGTGTCTATTTGTCAATAACTGCTGGTGCGTTATGTCTAATATTAAGGAAGTCACGAGGTATTGCTCGTCTGAGGTAGAATACCTCATGATAAGCTGTAGACCACACTATCTACCTAGAGAGTTCTCATCTATATTATTCATAGCCATCTATTTACCACCACAAACCAATGCTGGCAATAAGACCACACTCAACGAGCTGTATAAGGCCATAAGCAAACAAGAAAATGCTCATCCAGAAGCGGTGCTCCTTGTGGCTGGGGACTTTAATGCAGGCAAACTTAAATCCGTTTTACCTAATTTCTACCAGCATGTCAAATCAAATCAAATTTTATTGGTCACATACACATGGTTAGCAGATGTTAATGCGAGTTAATCACATGTGCAAGCAGAGGAAAAAAGCTCTAAGATTGAAGGACTAAGATTGAATCCTACTACACTGGCTTTGACACTCGTTGGATGTGGCAGGGCTTGAAAAATACTACGGACTACAAAGGGAAACCCAACCGCGAGCTTCCCAGTGACACAAGCCTACCAGATGAGCTAAATGCCTTATATGCTCGCTTTTAGGTAAGCAACACTGAAGCATGCATGAGAGCACTAGCTGCTCCGGACAACTGTGTGATCAAGCTCTCCGTAGCCGACATGAGTAAGACCTTTAAACAGGTCATCATTCACAAAGCCGCGGGGCCAGACGGATTACCAGGACGTGTACTCAAAGCATGCGCGGACCAACTGGCAATTGCCTTCACTGACATTTTCAACCTCTCCCTGACCGAGTCGGTAATACCTACATGTGTCAAACAGACCACCATGTCCCTGTGCCCAAGAAAGCGAAGGTAACCTGCCTAAATGATTACCGCCCCATAGCACTCACGTCAGTAGCCATGAAGTGCTTTGAAAGGCTGGTCATGGCTCACATCAACACCATCAATGCCGGAAACCCTAGATCCACTCCAATTCACGTTGTTTTACTTTTGTTTATTTAGTAAATATTTTGTTAACTCTTTCTTGAACTGTGTTGTTGGTTAAGGGCTTGTTAAGTAATCATTTCACGGTAAGGTCTACACCTGTGATTTGATTTGAACAACTTTCCCAGAACCATACAGTGAGGGAGTATACCATACCAGATATTATGTCTGTTTTTCTCCCCAACCGAACAGACTTGTTCTGGGGATCCATGCCAATACTCTGTGGCTGCTGTGGTAACGGGAAAAAGCATGTTTGGACCTGGTATCAAATCAGTGGGGAAAAACATCCTCTTTAGTCTTTTAGTGGCTCAGACATGTTTTTTTAAGCTCCAGAGAGGATTGTGTTCACCTGCCTCAGTGCCTCTGCAGATTTAGCATAGCATACATTCTTTTGATATTGAAAAATACATGCTACTCTTATGTTTGGTTTCCTTCTGGCCCATTCTTAATGAAAAACAGTACATCATTTGTCATCTGTGTATAGCCTCAGGCTTAGTCCAGACTCAATTTGTAATGTCTGTAATTTAGCCCACACTGTGACAGTGCCAGGGGTGCTATATAACATTCACAGAAACACAGCCAATGAACAGAGGGTCCAGGGATAGAAATGCTCCGCTGAGACCCTCTTTCTCTGTTGCTGCTTAATCACTTGCATGACGTTGCCAACTGCATTCCCACTGAACACAGACATCAATTCAACCTCTATTCCATGTTGGTTATTAAAGTGACACTGGTCACTTGAATAATGTTTACATGTTTTACCCATTTCATATGTGTATATATACTGTATTCTAGTAAAGGCCTATCCTATTTTACTATTGCTGTACATATACTATCCTACGTATTCTTCCGATATACTACATATTCTATCCATATACTGTCCATAATGTGTATACATCCCATTAAATATATATATTTATACTCCAGAGTCCGACATTGCTCGTCCTTATATTTCTTTATTCCATTCTTTACTTTTTAGTTTTGTGTGTATTGTTGTATTTTATTAGATATTACAGCATTGTTGGAGCTAGGAACACAAGCATTTTGCTACATCCCCAATAACATCGGGTAAATATGTGTATGCTAGAAACAACATTTGATTTGATTTGAAACAACATTGATTCAACCAGTGTGTGCCCAGTGGGTTCATTTCACAGTTCAATGCATTTTTCAGTAGGCATTTTACTCAGCCTGTATGCAAATGTATTTTGGAGGGAAGATTGAGCCTTTATTTATATAGCTTAAACGTAGTACGACTGCACTTCAAAGCCACGAGTTCTCACTTGCCAATTTCTTATTGATAGCTTGAGAGCAGAGGCTTCTAACCTTGAATTTAGCAAGGCGGCGGCTGCGAACAAACCCCAACCTCCATCTCTTCGTTGGTTCTGTAGCAGAGAATTCACGTGCATTCCCCAATGAGAGATGATTTGTAGTGGAGTCCGAGCAGCGAGCTCCTTGTTGGCAGTTCGCGTCTTGGCAAGGGAGTGTGTTTTCCACCGCGTTGCTATGGAACGCGGGAAACAGCAGATGTAGGTTAGGTTAGACCTGGGCAGCTGCTGCAGAGGCCCATGCAGAGACAGACCTGCACTGTCTGACGGAGGGTATCGGCTGGGAATGGGATCAAAGGTCTGTCAACGCTAGGCAGGTTTCAGTGCTCCAAACCTGCTGAACCTCCCACCTCCATCTAACCTAACAAACCCCTCAAACACTCACCAAGGAGTTATGGATGAGGATAAAGAACTGTCACACTGCCACAGTTTGGTTCTACAGAGGTGCAGACATTTATTTTATATTAAGTGTAAGGTAATGTGAGTTAAATGGGGGATAAATTATGAATTGGAGGTCACCTGTGTTCATGTTTACTGCTGTTAAAATGTGGTTTGGCAATATTCAAGTACCGGCATACAACCTCCAAAACATGTCCTGATATGACCTAAAGATTGAGCCAAACTAAGAGAGCCTTGTGTTATAGTCTGGTAGACCAGTGACAGCATTGGAAACTCTGACGAGAAGGAAATAGAACTCCACTTCAGAGTGGCAGTGAAATGAACTAACATATTACTGTAATGCGGTTTGACTGAATATCCTGTCTGGCAGTAGTCCACACATTGGAGTAGTCCACACACTGTGAGCCTTCAACACTGTGGGTAGAGAGCAAGCTGAAGACACTGTAGCCATTTAGCTAAAAGAGAATGGACATGAGCTACCTAAGTTTATTCAATCAAACTGGAGACCTAAGGTCAGGTCAAGGTCAATAATAGACAGCAAGAAAAATAGAACATTGATTCCTATGCCAAGAAAATGAAAATACGCCATCTTTAAAAGAGTAGAATACTGCAAGTCTTTAATTAAGGCTTTTAACATTATACATAGAGGGTTTTTGATAGAGATCTTTAATTGAGAAGGGATCAAGTTCCCTTCCTTGTCATTAAATATCAGCATTCCCCTGGGTTTATTTGTTGGGAATCATTTTCCATTTCATAGCTTGGCCCTTTTCTCATACCGTGCTTCCAGGAATGAAACTTTCACCTTGGTTCTTAATATAGCTCCATCCTCCAGTCCCTTTTATCATCCAATGATGCCTTTAAAAATGTCAAAAAGTGCCAGTCGAAAATGGGTAAAAATTGTATTAGTGTATCAGTATTGACTGCTCTCTTCTTTTTCCAGATACAATGGTACAGTACCCCTCTTTCCTATAATTGCACTGTATTGTCATCAAGAATATACAGTAACTGAATATACAGTACCAGTCAAAAGTTTGGACACACCTTCTCATTCAAGGGTTTTTCTTAATTTTTTACTATTTTCTACATTGTAGAATAATAGTGAAGATGTCAAAACTATTAAATAACACATGGAATCATGTAGTAACCAAAAAAGTGTTAAACAATTAAAAATATATTTTAGATTTTAGATTCTTCAAAGTATCACCCTTTGCCTTGATGACAGCTTTGCACACTCTTGGCATTCTCTCAACCAGCTTCACCTGGAATGCTTTTCCAACATTCTTGAAGAAGTTCCCACAGCACTTGTTGGCTGCTTTTCATTCACTCTGTGGTCCAACTCATCCCAAACCATCTCATTCGGGTTGAGGTTGGGTTATTGTGGAGGCCAGGTCATCTGATGCAGCACTCCATCACTCTCCTTCTTGGTCAAATAGCCCTTACCCAGCCTGGAGGTGTGTTGGATCATTGTCCTGTTGAAAAACAAATGATAGTCCCACTGATCGCAAACCAGATGTAATGGCATATCGCTGCAGGTAGCCATGCTGGTTAAGTGTGCCTTGAATTCTAAATAAATCACTGACAGTGTTACCAGCAAAGCACCCCCACACCATCACACCTCCTCCTCCATGTTTCACAGTGGGAACCACACATGCGGAGATCATCCGCTAACCTACTCTGTGTCTCTCAAAGACACGGTGGTTGGAACCAAAAATCTCAAAGCAAGTCTCTTCTTCTTATTGGTGTCCTTTAGTAGTGGTTTATTTGTAGCAATTTGACCATGACGGCCTGATTCACGCAGTCTCCTCTGAACAGTTGACGTTGAGATGGGTCTGTTACTTATTTATTTGGGTTGAAATTTCTAAGGCTGGTAACTCTGCAGAGGTAACTCTGGGTCTTCCTTTCCTGTGGAGGTCCTCATGAGAGCCAGTTTCATCATAGCGCATGATGGTTTTTGCGACTGCACTTGAATAAACTTTAAAAGGTCTTGAAAGATCTTCATGTCTTAAAGTAATGATGGACTGTCGTTTGTCTTACTTATTTGAGCCGTTCTTGCCATAATATGGACTTGGTCTTTTACCAAATAGGGCTTTCTTCTGTATACCTCCCCTACCTTGTCACAACACAACTGATTTGCTCAAACGTATTAAGAAGGAAAGGAATTCCACAAAATAACTTTTAACAAGGCATACCTGTTAACTGAAATGCATTCCAAGTGACTACCTCATGAGGCTGGTTGAGAGAATGCCAAGAGTGTGCAAAGCTGTCATCAAGGCAAAGGGTGGCTACTTTGAAGAATCTCAAATATAAAATATATTTTGATTTGTTTAACACTTTTGTGGTTACTACATGTTTCCATATGTGTTGATTCATAGTTTTGATGTCTTCACTATTATTCTACAATGTAAAAAATAGTACAAATAAAGGAAAATCCTGGAATGAGTAGGTGTGTCAACTTTTGACTGGTACTGTACATCATTTGGTATGCATAGCTATTGATAAAGTGCAAACAGTATTTAGTTAAGAGGGCTTTATATTTTCACCAGTCCAGTCATGGCTTTAATCCGTCTTTGGAGCAAATGCTGTAAATCTTTTAAAAAATAAAAAATAATGATAAATTCCTTGCTGATTGGATTGTTCAGTTTTGTTCCCTTTTACATCCATGACACACAACAGCCAATCTGTTTGTTCCTTGGAGTCACAAGCAGGACAAATAAACAGAGCATATACGAAGAGACTCTCCACTGAAATCTCTCTCAGCTGCGTGGTTGATTGTAGTTCTCAGCCTCCCCAGCAGGGGCATTGTAGTTTCTGAGGCATACTTCCTTCTTCTCAATCTCTTCAAACTCTGTCACAGAGATGTCCTGGGGAATCTTCTCCTCTGAGTTGCTGCGTCCAGACAGCTTGTCTGGGTGCTCCATGTCGTTGAAGCGTTCGGCCACACACTGTGCAGTCAGCCTGGCCTCGGGGTCGTGGTCCCAGCACTCGTCTATCGTGCCGCACACCACCTGGATGCCCTGAGGGAGGAGCAGCGGAGCACAGAGACTTACAGTCAGCAGTGGTACACAGATACTGGAGTCGGTAGAGAGAGAGGTTGGCCCTAATCAGATTATCCGATGAAAAAAATAGCTGTTGTAAAACATAAATAAAATGTGCAAGGAAATTATGCAATAATCCATCTGAGAATGTGTGCATTATGCATAATGAAAGCAGGTCTTGTTACTTACTGGGTGGTTGATCCAGCTGCTGGGGATCTCTGGTCGTCCCCTGTCTCTGAGAACGCTGTCCTTCATACTCTCCACACACGGGTGTTCCCTCACCTTACCGAAGGGGGGCTCGTAGTCCTTTACCTCTGTACACAAACACACACAGAGCCGAACATTTAAAACAGGAGCCAGAGAGATACAGAAGTCAAAAGATACGTTATAGGTTTATACAGTAGGTTCATAAACACACAGACAGAGCCACAGAACATTGTACTGTTTTGTGAATATTCAAATGTAGTCCTGGCCTCACTAAATGATTTTCCATGAAAGTGGACGATAAAGTATCATATCATATTGTATACTCAAACAGGAACAGAGAGATACAGAGGTCACAGAAGTAAAAAATGACATATGTTTTAGGTTTATAGGATCAGGGGCCAGGGAAAACCTGCCTGAGAGAAACAGTCAATATTATTGCATTAGATCTCAGTGAAAATGTGCTTGAAACAACTCACCAACTCAGCGGTGGCTCAGTGTCAGCTATCTTATAACGCGGCATCCAAGATGCTCGTCAAACCCCATGCAGAAATAAAGTTTACTCAAGGCAGAATTTCAAAGAGTTGGCTTGGGATGATGCAGTCTGGAAACTTTAGTCAATGGTTTGCAGAGAACTATTTATCTTTACATTGATCTGATCTGTACTTTGGGTAGAGCAACAAATCAAACTCAAGTTCACTTTGAAGAGTGGAGCTCTCATATAAAAACATTTGTTTCAGAAAGGCCAAATTGGGTACCTAAAGTAGTCTGACAAATTCTGTGTAGGAACCAAGTGCTAAATGAAACTAAAAGTAATTTTCCAGATTTCCGACGCAAAAAAAACTGTATGCCAGTAAGTAAACTATCCTCAATAGCTCCATATTGCAAAAACATTATTGGAAAATAACATTGAACAGACATGAGACAGAGCCAACTGAAAACAACAGGGTTATTATGGCGCAATGGCACTGTAGCATTAAGAAATACATCCACAATGAATACCTGTACTGTACTGAAACTATTGTTTCACTTTTGCATTCGTTTAGTACTGCCATCGTGAACAGAATGAAGACATGGAAATAGTATATGGATCATAATAAAACCTTTACCATCTCACAACACAGTCAATCAAAACAATGATGAGTTGACCTGTTAAGTAAGCGGAGTCAAAAGGCCCAGCAGTCAGAAATGTGATTTTCCTGTTTTTTTTATGAATATTTCCACACTATGAGGTTGGAATAACCACGGTGAAATTGTGTAAGAGCTGCTTGAAATTTCAGCCTGTTTTGATGGGGTGGAGTTTTGGCCTGCCAATTTTGACATCACCAGGCGGTAAATGAGTTAATAGACCAATAAGAAAGAGTTCCAAATCTCTCCAATAACAGCAAATGTTCAGTTTTCCCCACCTCAGTCAGACCACTCCCAGACAGTCCTAGCTAAATTCTTGCTTGAGAAATTGCTCTTTGCTAAGAAGCAATTTTTGTTTCTTTTTGACCATTTTAATTGAAGTAAGGTATTTAATGGGGCGGCAGGTAGCCTAGTGGTTAGAGTGTTGGACTAGCAACCGAAAGGTTGCAAGATCAAATCCCTGAGCTGACAAGGTAAAAATCTGTCGTTCTGCCCCTGAACAAGGCAGTTAACCCACTGTTCCTAATCTGTCATTGAAAATAAGAATATGTTCTTAACTGACTTGCCAAGTTAAATAAAGGTAAAATTAAAATTGTTACCCAGAAATTATTTGATATTGAGATAAAAATGGCTGCACTGGACCTTTAAAGCTGATCAGTTATTTCCCTGTACAGTACTGTAATACTGTTCAACTGAATTCTGGCTGACAGATGAGAAACGCACAGTCCCTGCCCAGAAGAGAGGCCTCACAGGAAGTCCAGATGAACACAGACAGGAATCGGATGCTAGGTCACCGCTTGAGCCAACAGCTGACTCTACAGGCATGAACTTCCTGTTTTTGAGAAGAAGATTTCCCTCGTTTCAGTGTTTTAGCAAAAGTACACCCACCTGCCCACCCATCTATCATTATTCAAGCGAGTAAAGGAATAGAGGTTATTTATTTTATTCCTGGTGTCCCGTGTAGCTCAGTTGGTAGAGCATGGTGCTTGCAATGCCATGGTAGTGGGTTTGATTCCCATGGGGGACAAGTATGAAAATGTATGCAATCACTAATGTAAGTCACTCGAGATAAGAGCATCTGCTAAAATGTAAACAGTTTTAGGGTTGTGTAATGGGAGCCTATAAAAAAATACAAAATTGTTTATTGTCTTATTCGAAAACATATGCCATATGAATAAATGGCATATTTTGGGAGCTATTGTTTTCGAATAAATTATAAACAATTTAGTATTTTTTTATAGGCTCCCATTTATAGGCTCCCATGCTAAGTCCACACTTAAGGTCATTTTGTGGTCTCCACACAAGAAGTGTTTGCTAAAAAGGAAGGAATGGTCAATATTGGTTTGAGAGAAACTTTTTTCAAGCCAACCAACCTAACATTAAATTCTGCAATGGATGAGACAACAACAAGACAAGAGAATGTAGATAGTGGTTTGAGAAAAAAGTTTTAACACTGACTGGGTATATTTCTGAGAACTGCTCATGCAAAGCAAGTGAGTTACAGTTGAAGTCGGAAGTTTACATACACCTCAGCCAAATACATTTAAACTCAGCAATTCACAATTCCTGACATTTAATCCTAGTAGAAATTCCCTGTCTTAGGTCAGTTAGGATCACCACTTTATTTTAAGAATGTGAAATGTCAGAATAATAGTAGAGAAAATGATTTATTTCAGATTTTATTTCTTTCATCACATTCCCAGTGGGTCAGAAGTTTGCATAAACTCAATTAGTATTTGGTAGCATTGCCTTTAAATTGTTTAACTTGGGTCAAACGTTTTGGGTGGCCTTCCACAAGCTTCCCCCAATATGTTTTGGCCCATTCCTCCTGACAGAGCTCGTGTAGCTGAGTGAGGTTTGTAGGCCTCCTTGCTCGCACACGCTTTTTCAGTTCTGCCCACAAATTGTCTATGGGATTGAGGTCAGGGCTTTGTGATGGCCACTCCAATACCATGATTTTGTTGTCCTTAAGCCATTTTGCCACAACTTTGGAAGTATGCTTGTCCATTTGGAAGACCCATGTGCGACCAAGCTTTAACTTCCTGACTGATGTCTTGAGATGTTGCTTCAATATATCCACATATGTTTCCTGTCTCATGATGCCATCTATTTTGTGAAGTGCACCAGTCCCTCCTGCAGCAAAGCACCCCCACAACATGAAGCTGCCACCCCCGTGCTTCACGGTTGGGATGGTGTTCTTTCCCCTTTTTCCTCCAAACATAACGATTGTCATTATGGCCAAACAGTTTTATTTTTGTTTCATCAGACCAGAGGACATTTCTCCAAAAAGTATGATCTTTGTCCCCATGTGCAGTTGCAAACCGTAGTCTGGCTTTTTTATGGCGGTTTTGGAGCAGTGGCTTCTTCCTTGCTGAGCGACCTTTCAGGTTATGTCGATATAGGACTCGTTTTGCTGTGGATATAGATACTTTTGTACCTGTTTCCTCCAGCATCTTCACAAGGTCCTTTGCTGTTGTTCTGGGATTGATTTGCACTTTTTGCACCAAAGTATGTTCATCTCTAGGAGACAGAACGTGTCTCCTTCCTGAGCAGTATGACGGCTGCGTGGTCCCATGGTGTTTGTACTTGCGTACTATTGTTTGTACAGATGAACGAGGTACCTTCAGACATTTGGAAATTGCTCCCAAGGATGAACCAGACTTGTGGATGTCTACAATTGTTTTTCTGAGGTCTTGGCGGATTTCTTTTGATTTTCCCATGATGTCAAGCAAAGAGGCACTGAGTTGAAAGGAAGGCCTTGAAATACATCCACAGGTACACCTCCAATTGACTCAAATGATGTCAATTAGCCTATCAGAAGCTTCTAAAGCCATGACATCATTTTCTGGAATTTTCCAAGCCGTTTTAAAATACAGTCAACTTAGTGTATGTAAACTTCTGACCCACTGGAATTTTGATACAGAGAATTATAAGTGAAATAATCTGTCTGTAAACAATTGTTGGAAAAATTACTTGCGTCATGCACAAAGTAGATGTCCTAACCGGCTTGCCAAAACTATAGTTTGTTAACAAGACATTTGTGGAGTGATTGAAAAACGAGTTTTAATGACCTAAGTGTATGCAAACTTCCGACTTCAACTGTAAATGAGGATGACCTGTTCAGTTAAGGTCAATTAATGATGTTATAAAGTATTTTTAAAGCACATATCACGTTCCTATTGACTCACATATCTGTATTAGAACTGTTAATGAAGAAATCACCTTTCATGATAACTGACAAATTGACACATCGAGATTCATCATACATCAGAGTGGTCAGATGACGCAGATGCTAAGCTAGAGGACTGTTTTGCTAACACAGACTGGACTATTTTTCATGATTTTCATCCAATGGCATTGAGGAGTATACCACATCAGTCACTGTGTCACGTCCTGACCAGTAAAGGGGTTATTTGTTATTATAGTTTGGTCAGGACGTGGCAGGGGGTATTTGTTTTATATGGTTTGAAGTGTGTGTTTTTGTAGAGGGGGTTTTTATTTATGTTTCTGGGGTTTTTGGTTTAGTTCTATGTTGTACAGTTCTATGTCTGTTTCTAGGGTGTTTATTTCTATGTTTATTATTTGGGATTGGGGCCTTCAATTGGAGGCAGCTGGTTATCGTTGCTTCTGATGGAAGGTCCTATAATTAGGAGTTTGTTTGTTTTGGGTATTGTGGGAGATTGTTCTTTGTATTGCTGTGTGAGCCTACAAGACTGTTTGTCGTCCGTTCACCGTTTTCTTGTTTTGTTTCGTGTTTAATAAAAATGAGCATTCACATACCCGCTGCGCCTTGGTCCAATATTTACAACAGCCGTGACACAGTGGCTTCATAATAACTGCATCGATGACGTTGTCCCCACATTGACCGTACGTACATATTCCAACCAGAAGCCATGGATTACAGGCAACATCCGCACTGAGCTAAAGGGTAGAGTTGCCGCTTTCAATGAGCAGGACACTAATCCAGACGCTTATGAGACATTCCGCTATGCCCTACAATGAACCATCAAACAGGCAAAGCGTCAATACAGGACTAAGATTGTATCCTACTACAGATGTGGCAGGGCTTGCAAACTATGGATTACAAATGGAACGCCAGCCGCGAGCTGCCCAGTGATTCAAGCCTACCAGACAAGCTAAATGACTTATATGTGTGCTTCAAGGCAAGTAACACTGAAGCATGCATGAGAGCACCAGCTGTTCCGGATGACTGTGTGATCATACTTGCCATAGCCGATGTGAGTAAGACCTTTAAACAGGTCAACCTTCAAAAGGTCGGATTACCAGGATGTGTACTCAGAGCATGCGCTGACCAACTGGTAAGTATCTTCACTGATATTTTCAACCTGTTCCTGATCGAGACTGTAACACCTACATGTTTCAAGCAGACCACCATAGTCCCTGTGCCCAAGAACACTAAGGTAACCTGCCTAAATGACTACCGACCCGTAGCACTCGCATCTGTAGCCGAAAAGTGCTTTGAAAGGCTGGTCATGGTTCACATCAACACCATCATCCCAGAAACCCTAGACCCACTCCAATTCCCATACCGCCCCAACAGATGCACAGATGACGCAATCTCTATTGCACTCAACACTGCCCTTTCCCACCTGGACAAAAGGAACACCTACGTGAGAATGCTGTTCATTGACTACAGCTCAGCGTACAACACCATAGTGCCCTCAAAGCCCATCACTAAGCTAAGGACCCTGGGACTAAACACCTCCCTCTGCAACTGGATCCTAGACTTCCTGACGGGCCGCCCCCAGGTGGTAAGGGTAGGCAACAACACATCTGCCACGCTGATCCTCAACACTGGGGCCCTCAGGGGTGTGTGCTGATTCCCCTCCAGTACTCCCTGTTCACCCATGACTGCATGGCCGAGCACGACTCCAACACCATCATTAAGTTTGCCGACGACACAACAGGGGTAGGCCTGGTCACCGACAACAATGAGACAGCCTATAGGGAGGAGGTCAGAGACCTGGCATTGTGGTGGCAGAACAACAAACAACCTCTCCCTCAACGTGATCAAGACAAAGAAGCTGATCGTGGGCTACAGGAAAGGAGGGCCGAGCACACCCCCATTCACATCGACGGGGCTGTTGTAGAGCGGGTCGAGAGCTTGTCCACATCACCAACAAACTATCAAGATCCAAACACACCAAGACAGTCATGAAGAGCGCACAACAATGCCTATTCCCCATCAGGAGAAAAGATTTTGCATGGGTCCTCAGATCCTCAAAAAGTTATTCTGCTACACCATCGAGAGCATCCTAACTAGTTGCATCACCGCCTGATATGGCAACTGCTCGGCATCCGACTGCAAGGCGCTACAGAGGGTAGTGCTTACGGCCCATTACATCACTAGGGCCAGCTTCCTGCCATCCTGGACCTCTATACCAGGCGGTGTCAGAGGAAGGCCCTAAAAATTGTCAAAGACTCCAGCTACCCGAGTCATAGAATGTTCTCTCTACTCCTGCATGGAAAGTGGTACCGGAGCACCAAGTCTAGGTCCAAAATGCTCCTTAACATCTTCTACCCCCAAGCCATAAGAATGGTGAACAGTTAATCCTTACCCCGCACATTGATTCGGTACCGGTAGCCCCTGTATACAGCCTCGTCATTTTCATTTTATTGTGTTACTTTTTTTTGTTTAGTTTATTTAGTAAATCTTTTCTAAACTTGTATTTTTCTTGAAACTGCAATGTAGGTTAAGGGCTTTTAGGTAAGCATTTCACTGTAAGGTCTAAACCTGTTGCATTCGGCGCATTTGACAAATTCAGTTTGATTTAATTTGAACAAGTGAATCAAGAAAATGTCTCAACATTCCCGCTCTGTAGTTCACCATCGATTTCCTCTTGCTGGTTTGTAATGTTGATACAGTACATTTTTGGCAGCTCAGACATGGGTTTCCATAGGTTTAGACTACATGGCCAGCCTCTCTCTCTCTCATGCTATTAACCATCAGGTCTCAGTCTGGTTTCCTGGTTCAAAGCCTGACCTGTTTAAGTTACTGTGCTACCACAGTCATATGTTTGCTACTATGACTCATTCTAGAGACTCCTGTTCAAACTGTACCCTGTGGTTGAGAAAGCATGCCACCACCTGAGTACATCTGACCCACCTGAGTATATCTGACCCACCTGAGTATATCTGACCCACCTGAGTATATCTGACCCACCTGAGTATATCTGACCCACCTGAGTATATCTGAACCACCTGAGTATATCTGAACCACCTGAGTATATCTGAACCACCTGAGTATATCTGAACCACAACTTGCCAGTTCACAAGTCAAATCAACTTGTATTAGTCGTGTACACATATTTTGCAGATGTTATCGCGGGTGTAGCGAAATAAATGCTTATGTTCCTAGCGCCAACAGTACAGTAACACCTAACAATACAATAAGATAAATGCATGCTTATGTTCCTAGCTCCAACAGTACAGTAACACCTAACAATACAATTTGACCAATGTAAACCCACAGACATATAGTACCCCTCATGCACATAGGAATGTGGTATTACCTGTATTCATCATACAGTAGTTTGTACTGGTTATTTTCTAGTACACTATCTGCAGTATAGTAGATATTAGGATTTCAGTCAACTTAAATAATTCAAGAAAACAGAGCCTCATAGAGCTAACAAAAGTTTGCTTCTGATCCGAGCCAAAAAAGTAACATGAATCTGTTTGAGACAGCTTGACAATCATGCTTGACACTCTTTCCCTCCCTCTTGGAGAACGATAAACTATTCTATTCTACTTCTCTCCTCTGATGGTTTTGATTAAGCTGAGAATTTGTGGCGATGGCTCTGACCTTGTTTTATCTTCCTCACAGGTTGTTAAAGTCCTGGGTGCCAGACAGGCAGCAAACCAGCCAGGAAGCCAGTCACAGACAGCCATCCAGACAGACAGGAAGTCATACCTTTACGAAATAACACATGCATTTCATGTGAACACATGTAAAGTCTTCCAAAAACACTTGCTTTCATGTGATCATGTGATCTTATGTGGAAGAAAAAAATGTCACCTTTATTTAACTAGGCAAGTCAGTTAAGAACAAATTCTTATTTACAATGACGGCCTACCCCAGCCAAACCCAGACGACGCTGGGCCAATTGTGCGGTGCCCTATGGGACTCCCAATCACGGCCGGATGTGATATAGCCTGGATTCAAACCAGGTACTATAGTGACACCTCTTGCACTGAGATGCAGTGCCTTAGACCGCCTCTCGGGAGCCCAACAAATTCATGTCGTAACATGTAAAGCAACATGTGATAACATGAAACTACACGTGAAAACTTGTGATCACATGTGAAGTGTTACAAAACACATGTTTTCACATGATTTCACGTGAAATTTCATGTGAAATCATGTGATTTTCCACATGTGAAACCATTTTCTGTAAGGGTACAGACAGACAGAAAAGACAGACAGACAGCTTGCTAGACAGCTTGCCAGACAGCTTGTCAGACAGCTTGTCAGACAGCTTGTCAGACAGCTTGCCAGACAGCTAGCCAGACAGCTAGCCAGACAGCTAGCCAGACAGACAGACAGACAGACAGACAGACAAGACAGACAGCATGGGGCCCATTCAGGCTTGAGGTGAGGCCATGACATCTGGATAGCAGCTGCCCTCCTCCACTCTACTCTAACCCTGTCTTCTCCCTCAGGGGAGTGAAGGAATTTCTCCTACAGTGGGACGGTCAACACCACTGTTCTCCCATTCCTCCCTAAACCAGCCAGTGAACGCCCTCCTGTCTTTCCTGCTCCTAATTCCAGCCGTGCAAATTATATGGGAAAAACATTTCGGGAAAAGAGATGGCCGTATTTATTACTTTCTCCCATAGTTGATTCTTTTTACTTGTCCTTACTTTTACTTTGAGGATAAAGAATGCATTGTGACGGCTGCTGCTGCTTTCTCTGAGGTTGCGACTGGCCCTGTTGACAGACAGGCGCGTTCGTACCGCGTTACAGATCCCAGATCATACGAAAGGCCCCCAAAACTGTGACAAAGTGGCTGACTGACTGACTGCCTGTGTTATGTGGCAGTCTGCCAGGCAAGGCAGCGAGACAACGGGAGCTTCTGACATCTGTCTGCTGAGGCACTGAGGCAGGTGGCGGCTGAGACAGACAGACAGACAGACAGACAGACAGACAGACAGACAGACAGACATGGAAGCCATGGCGGCTTCACCCACTCATTATAATGATGCACTGAGATGTGTCAGTCTGACTGTGTTTGGGGAAGAGGGGAGTGTTTGTGTTTTCGAAGTTGAGAGGAGTTTTGTGCCATCTGCTGTGTGTGTGTGTGTGTGTGTGTGTGTGTGTGTGTGTGTGTGTGTGTGTGTGTGTGTGTGTGTTCTCAGGTGAACAGAGTTTTATGCCGGCAATATTGACTCACCGAGCTGGGTTGATAGCATGGGAAGTTTTTATTGAAAGGATGACAAGTAGTAAAAATACATGTCCTGTATGTAGCTGTGTGAATGCCAGTTTCGCAGACATAGATAGCAGCATTTGTTGAGTTAGTCATTCTAACTCTGCAAACATTTTACCCCCCAAGGGAATTTCCAAACAAACTGTCAGTGCAGCACAGTAACGTTATTACACAAAATAAGGCAGCTTCTTGTTGTATCAAGGTGGGAGACTAGCTTAATTCCAACAGTGATTTAACCTTTCAACATGGGAAAGTCTCCTTGGGCTTTCCTAACGCACAACACATTTCACCCCTCCACTTTTATCAGAACAGATACCAATCTATGGGAAGACGAGTGGTATTGGTGGGCGAGATCAGACTAAGCCAAAACACATGGATTATCCCAATTGCTTCTCTCCCCACCGGTCCTATTCCCATCCAGGGATAGGAAGGCGCCGCGCTTCCCCTCTCCCGTAAATCTATGCTATCCTGTCCTCTCACCACTGTCTGTCTACAGTGCCAGCTGGAAAAGTCGTGGATGGTGGATGTACGTAATGTCATGACATGGGGAGATTCATTTATTACTGTAGAGTATAGGCCACAAGATACTGCTGAGAGAGACAGACAGACAGACAGACAGACAGACAGACAGACAGACAGACAGACAGACAGACAGACAGACAGACAGACAGACGGGGATAAAGAGAGAGAGAGACAAACAGACAGACAGAGATAGAAGAGGGAGGAAGACAGGGAGACAGAGAGAGAGAAAGCGAGAGAAAGAAAGAGAGAGGAAATTGACTATTTTCATTTCAGAGGTGTACCCAATGGGCACACATACAGTATTCTTTCACCCCATGCCATTGGAAGGAAAAAGTGAGAGGGTATAACAGGCTGATCATTCGGCCATGTTCCTTCAGAGGGCTCTGTGGCAGCGCTAAAGCGGTGACAGCGCTAAAGGGGCCCCTAGGTACCAAAGGGAAAACAGGAAATGGCCGCGCTGGAAGCAGGCAAGCACCAACACTAACATTCAATCAACATTCTGACACAATGGTCAAACAGGATCACCCACAAGACAAAATGGACCACAGAGACAGAGGGAAGTGAAAAACAAATTCCTCTATGTTATATAAAATATGTCCCTGTGGCTTGCCGTAGGATTCCCATTGGATAATCACCCATTTATATTATTGGCCCATATCCTGGCCTTGTTGTTCAGAGTGATGACAAACAGGAAGAATGGTACATTAGTGAATAGAAGGCTCTTGTTCTTTGAGAACTAACAGAGAATGAATTGTTTTTTGACACGTTTTGGTTTCTCTGAAATGTTTCCCACACCACAGTAAGTAATGGAGATGTGAGACAGTGGCTGTGTGAAAGTGTACACTTCGGGAGAAGGGTGGAAAAACAGGACACACCCACTCCCTTTACTTCCTTTGAGTGAAGGGCATCATGGGAAAAGGTGACCACTGTGCATAATAGGTGGCCATTACACTATAAACACCTTAAAGTGGTACTACCCGCCCCTGTTACGGTAAAAACTTAAGGGATGGGACTGGAGAAATCTAACCACTCCCAAATTCATTGAAAGAGCTATGGATGCAAGGACTGACCATCCATGATATCAAAATGATGGTTGTAACCATTTTTTAGGCTATATAGAGTTTGTTTACCTTGACTTTGTTTACAAGCATTGGAGTAAAACAAGCTTAATGGACCTTTACAGAGAAGTACACCTATTCCTTTATATCACTTACACAAGGTCACTACTTCAAATCGAAATATTGTCTGTCAATTGGCTACTGTCTAATGCAGCTCGGTCACGTGATTGGTCAGACATCATGTGGTGTTACTTTACCTCCAATGGCATTGCACCTGGAGGTGATCTCCCACAGTACCAGGGCCATGGAGTAGACGTCTGTCTGCTTGAACGACTCGATGTTCTCCAGGTTGATCCTGGACTCCAGCACCTCAGGGGCCATGTACCTGGCAGTGCCCACCTGTAGTGTGAGACTATTCTGTTTTATTCTGTTCTGTTCTACGCCATTCTAATGCTATTGATAGTAGAATATGCATGATTGCTTCTAGTACCATGTAACAGTACAATTCAACTGCAGTTTTAACTGACAGCCTGGGCTGTTTGTCTAATCACTGTAATAAAACTAAAGGCCTAGCAGCACTTGCTATATGGATATCATTAATTTGTTGTCCAGAAGAGGAACCAGTAAGAGAAAATGAGCCAGACACTAGTGTGTCTGAAATGGAACCCTATTCCCAAAATAGTGCACTACTTTTCACCAGAGCCCCTATAAGCCTTGGTCAAATAAAATGTCTCCCTTTTCCTATATAGTACCCTAATCATAGAGAATATGGTACCATTTTGGATGTAGCCTAAGTAGAAAGGAGAGACAAGAGAAGAATCTGTACCTGTCCACTGTTGGCCAGCTCGTCCACAGACAGCGAGTTGTCCAGACGCAGACCCAGGCCAAAGTCACACAGGACGCAGGTGAGGTCCCCTTTCACCAGGATGTTGGAGCTCTTGATGTCCCGGTGGACGATTGGCACCTTGTAGCGTCCGCACAACGTGTGGTCACTGTGCAGGTGGGCCACGCCCCTCGCCAGCGACCCGCCCAGCACCCACAGGTCGTCCCAGCTGATGACGTGGCACGTCAGGTACTCCTGGAGGTTGCCCTGGGGGTGGTAGGCCGTGATCAGCCAATACTGTTTCTCCACCTTACGTTCCTCCGCTGTCAGGAAGTGCAGGACGTTCTCGTGGCGCAGGTCAGCGTCCGAGAAGATGTCCTTCTCGTTCTTCCACGAGGCATACTCTTCATCGGCAAAAATCTTGACGGCGACGGTCTCGAAGGGCTCACCGGCTCCCGTGGCGCCCTGCTTCAGCTTGGCCTTGTAGACCTCAGCGAAGCGGCCCTTGCCCACCTGGGCATCCAGCTCAATGGGGAGGAGCTCCGTGTTGTGGTTGAGGTTGTTGGCGTGCGTGGAGCTGCTGTCCGAGCCGTCGTCGTCCATCATGATGGCGCGGGCATCGCTGAAGTCGAGAGGCGTCTTCTTGCGCTTGGCACCGGCATGGCGCTGGTGGTAGATGCGGTACCAATAGAAGGATGTGATGACCAGCATGGCCAGAACCAGCAGAGGAACCAGGCTGACCAGGATCACCGACACCACCTGGGAGTCCAGGGAGTCTGGGGTGGAGAGGAAAGACAAGAGAGAAAAAGGGAGACAAGGCAGATGTTATAGATTAGTTATACAGTACATTGCATACTCAGTAAAAATATTGTAGAATATACCTATTTTATTTCACCTTTATTTAACCAGGTAGGCTAGTTGAGAACAAGTTCTCATTTGCAACTGCGACCTGGCCAAGATAAAGCATAGCAATTCGACACATACAACAACACAGAGTTACATGGAATAAACAAAACATACAGTCAATAATACAGTAGAAAAAAAGAAAACAAAAAGTATATATACAGTGAGTGCAAATGAGGTAAGATAAGGGAGATAAGACATTAAATAGGCCATGGTGGCGAAGTCATTACAATATAGCAATTAAACACTGGAATGGTAGATGTGCAGAAGATGAATGTGCAAGTAGAGATACTGGGGTGCAAAGGAGCAAGATAAATAAAATAAATACAGTAAGGGGATGAGGTAGATAGATGGGCTATGTACAGGTGCAGTGATCTGTGAGATGCTCTGACAGCTGGTGCTTAAAGCTAGCGAGGGAGATATGAGCCTCCAGCTTCAGTGATTTTTGCAGTTCGTTCCAGTCATTGGCAGCAGAGAACTGGAAGGAAAGGCGACCAAAGGAGGAATTGGCTTTGGGGGTGACCAGTGAGATATACCTGCTGGAGCGCGTGCTACGAGTGGGTGCTGCTATAGTGACTAGTGAGCTGAGATAAGGCGGGGCTTTACCTAGCAGAGACTTGTAGATGACCAGTGGGTCATCCAGTGGGTTTGGCGACGAGTATGAAGCGAGGGCCAACCAACGAGAGCATACAGGTCGCAGTGGTGGGTAGTATATGAGGCTTTGGTGACAAAACGGATGGCACTGTGATAGACTTCATCCAATTTGTTGAGTAGAGTGTTGGAGGCTATTTTATAGATGACATCGCCGAAGTCAAGGATCGGTAGGATGGTCAGTTTTACGAGGGTATGTTTGGCAGCATGAGTGAAGGATGCTTTGTTGCGATATAGGAAGCCGATTCTAGATTTAATTTTGGATTGGAGATGCTTAATGTGAGTCTGGAAGAAGAGTTTACAGTCTAACCAGAAACCTAGGTATTTGTAGTTGTCCACGTATTCTACGTCAGAGCCGTCCAGAGTAGTGATGCTGGACAGGCGGGCAGGTGCGGGCAGTGATCGATTGAATAGCATGCATTTAGTTTTACTTGTAATTAAGAGCAGTTGGAGGCCACGGAAGGAGAGTTGTATGGCATTGAAGCTCGTCTGGAGGTTAGTTAACACAGTGTCCAAAGAGGGGCCAGAAGTATACAGAATGGTGATGTCTGCGTAGAGGTGGATCAGAAAATCACCAGCAGCAAGAGCGACATCATTGATGTATACAGAGAAGAGAGTCGGCCCGAGAATTGAACCCTGTGGCACCCCCATAGAGACTGCCAGAGGTCTGGACAACAGGCCCTCCGATTTGACACACTGAACTCTATCAGAGAAGTAGTTGGTAAACCAGGCGAGGCAATCATTTGAAAAACCAAGGCTGTCGAGTCTGCCAATAAGAATTTGGTGATTGACAGAGCCGAAAGCCTTGGTCAGGTCGATGAATACGGCTGCACAGTAATGTCTCTTATCGATGGCGGTTATGGTGTTGTTTAGGACCTTGAGCGTGGCTGAGGTGCACCCAAGACCAGCTCTGAAACCAGATTGCATAGTGGAGAAGGTACCGTGGGATTCGAAATGGTCGGTAATCTGTTTGTTAACTTGGCTTTCGAAGATCTTAGAAAGACAGGGTAGGATAGCTATAGGTCTGTAGCAGTTTGGGTCTAGAGTGTCACCCCCTTTGAAGAGGGGGATGACCATGGCAGCTTTCCAATCTTTGGGAATCTCAGACGATACGAAAGAGAGGTTGAACAAGCTAGTAATAGGGGTTGCAACAATTTCGGCAGATAATTTTAGAAAGAGAGGGTCCAGATTGTCTAGCCCGGCTGATTTCTGGGGGTTCAGATTTTGCAGCTCTTTCAGAACATCAGCTATCTGGATTTGGGTGAAGGAGAAATGTTGGGGGCTTTGGCGGGTTGCTGTGGACTTTACAGTGTCCCAGAACCTTTTTGAGTTTGTAATACAGGATGCACATTTTTGTTTGAAAAAGCAGGCCTTAGCTTTCTTAACTGCCTGTGTATATTTGTTCCTAACTTCACTGAAAAGTTGCATATCACGGGGGCTATTCGATGCTAATGCAGAACGCCACAGGATGTTTTTGTGCTGGTCAAGGGCAGCCCGCCAGTTAGGTATATTCTACAATACTTATACAATTATACACCTCTACAGTGCTCATACTATAGTCTAAAACTTTAGCATATTTTCACAATAGCCTTTTCACTCACTATGAGTAGCTGGACCAGCCACAAGGGTCAAGATCAAAGAAGTCTGTTTGTTTATTGACCTTAAGTGCCCACTGCATAGAAAACAATGACCACAAAGGACTTTGTGGGATACAATTTTTTATTTAACTAGGCAAGTCAGTTAAGAACACATTCTTATTTACAATGACGGCCTACCCCAGACAACACTGGGCCAATTGTGCGCTGCCCTATGGGACTCCCAATCACAGCCGGATGTGATACAGCCTGGATTCAAATCAGGGACTGCAGTGACACCTCTTGCACTGGGATGCAGTGCCTTAGACCACTGCGCCACTCAGGAGCCCTCAATACATGACGAGTGCAGTAGCCTATAATTAGACAGTTTACATTTTAGTCATTTAGCAGACACTCTTATCCAGAGCGACTTACTGTAGTGAATGCATACATTTCTTTCTCCGTACTGGTCCCCCGTGGGAATTGAACCCACAACCCTGGTGTTGCAAACACCATGCTCTACCAACTGAGCCACACGGGATTTAAGTTGTGCTTGAACGCCATACACACTATACATTACACTCCAATTCCCTTCAGCACTAGGAAATCAATAGGAAGTAGCCAAGTAGCTATGTTGTCTCAGAGCATCTTGCTATGCGCAACGTAGCCTGCTCCTTTCCAGCAAAGCAGTGGAACCTAACACTTCCATGAGGAATGTCAATAAGCATCTGCAAGCTACAAAGCTGAAGTTAGCTTGTTGGTCTGTTAAACACACCAAGGCTGAACCATGCCCCAGTCAACCACATATTGTGTTCCCTTTATAGACCTAGTCTATGTCTGATTCTTATGCTCTTAAGGGGTGATGTCTGTGTCTGCTAGTCCCAGTAATCTGGTGAAAGTTCATGCATATGCTATGTTTACAATCCTATTTCTGGGGATGGCTGAAGACTCTTAAAAACATAATAAAACACAACATGTCAGATCAGTTAGGATTTGAAGGGTTGTAAATGAGTCGTTAACACGTTGTCTGAACAGGCAGACTATCAGTGCTGGGGTGACTGCTGCTGTTCTATAATTACAGACAGAGATACTGTATTAGGCACATGTTTGGCAGTTAAGGATTGTGCGTGTTCCTGCGTACGTGCATGCATTTGTGTGTGTGTGTGCATACAGTACAGCAAGTGCCCGTCAAGCCCTCATTCGCGTGCTCCTTTTTTTCAGTCAGGAAACCACATGTCTGAAATTTTCAACGTGGCCCCAGTGGAGTTTGTTTTGGTTTTCGCAGAGTGAGAGAGAGCAGCGATCTGTCACATCAAACCTGTCCCTGTGCCTCTGCCATCTCTCAGTGAATACGGCCCACAGAGGAACGTTTTCTAGTTACTACCCCCTTAGGGTCGGGGCCAGGTTCGAGAGCATTGATTGTATTAATACACGCATGTGCTGTTTTTCACCTTTTATTTCCGTGTGTTACACTACGCACATCATGCTTCAAGTGGGCAGTGTTGTCACATGTTTTGTGGTGAACATGACGTTAGACAGTTTGCAGCAGAGCTATCCATCCTCCACGGTGAGGGGGAAATGTTTTTCCGTGATGTTGTTGATCGTCATGTGCAGATGCTTTCAATTTTGGGCTCTGGAAGGCCAGGTCTCGAAAATGTACCTCTGTGTTATTACTGCTTGGAGGCTGTAGTCAAAATACATAAGATTCCATGGCCAAGATTAGAACGAGAGACTGCAGCCAAAATGCCTCCACGATGCAAAACCTGTTTGCAATCTTGTATTTGGAGGGTGTACAACAGCGCACACATGTTAACATTCAATACGTGACACCTTACATGACAACCTAATAAGGAATTGCATAAACGTTCATTACTTTTGAGTTACGTCAAAGGTGCTGGTAAACTATATCCTCAATTGTAATGCCTAGCCTACATTACACAATCTTAGCGATGACATAACAGGTGACATAGCACCACATAAGGACTCGCGGAAGGTGAAGAAGTCATGGTCATTGCACTCGTATGACCAATCATAATGCCCACAAAAGGCTATCTTCAGCATGACATAACAGGTGACATAGCACTACATATGAGGTGACATAGCACTACATAGGGACTTACAGGGAGTGAAGAACACGTGGTTGTTGCACTCGTCCTCGGAGCAGGAGCAGATGAAGAACTGGGAGCCCATGCCATTCCTCTCCCTCATCTCACACTTGCTGTTGTTATAGTCCTCCAGCATCAGACCATGCAGCTTATGGGCTGGGTTGTGGCATATCGTGTCTATGGTGACGTTGTCAACTTTCTTTCTCCTGGAAACAAGACAACAGGAGCCATTAATTACACTACAATTAAGTTATGAGTTAAGTTTTATAGACAGTAACAAAAGGGAAAATAACTTGACTAATTAACAAATGGTAATGATTTGATACAGAGGTAATCCTGAAGGTGCACAAATGAACCTACAAATGGGCTACTCAGGTCTCTTGCTGGGTGGTGTGTAGATTATGTAGTGAAACCCATTTTAAGAGGTTTTGCTGTGAACATGACATTAGGAGTTCTGCTGACTTCAGTTCCTACTGCTGTAAATCAAACATCAAAATCAAATAAAATGTATTGGTCACATATGCATATTTAGCAGATGCTATTGCGGGTGTAGCGAAATGCTTGTGGTCCTAGCGCCCTCAAAAACTTCAATGAGAAACAGTGGCATTGCCTTCCGCTTCGAACAGGAGGCCAAATCTAGTTCTCTACTTTTCTAACATTCAAATTTCGCAACTATATTTGGGTTAGTGGGTGGGACACTTTTGGGTTTGGCTACTTAGTTAAACCTTGTTGACAGCAAATGTAGTATTTAAATGACAAATCACCAAGCAAGATTATGAATTTCCGCTCTGTCACTCACTAACATGCTCGTAGTGTGTCACTGAACCCACTACTACTGCTCTCCTAAGGTCAAGTTTAAAGGTCATTCCAACTCTCAATGAAAGATGATGAGGGGTGCTGTAGTCACTCACCAGATGCTGACGCACACGTCATCTGGATGAGGGCAGATGGATGTGATGCTACAGTCGGCCATACAGCTCCCTGTGCCCGTACAGCTGGTAGACTCCACGTCACAGAACTTACACAGACGCTTCAGCTTCAGCATGTTCATTGACGAGGCCCCTGGGGTGGAGACACAAAGAGATAGGGGGAAAGACATGTTAGATTGATAGTTTACAAAAGGGATATGGTTATTTGAGGCAGTCAACAGTTGGTTCATTAAGGTTACTCATGTGTCATCTCATCCAATACGTTCACTCTTTACTGCAGCACTTTACTTCATGCCAGCAGCATACCACCCTACATCACACTGCTGGATTGCCTCTGATGCTAAGCAGGGTTGGTCCTGGTTGTTCACTGAATGGGAGACCAGATGCTGCTGGAAGTGGTATTGAAGGGCCAGTAGGAGGTACTCTTTCCTCAGGTCTAAAAAATATCCCAATACCCCCAGGGCAGTGATGATTGGGGACATTGTCATGTGTAGGATGCTGTCTTTTGGATGGAACGTTAAACGGGTACCCTGACTCGCTGTGGTCACTAAAGAGCACATGGTACTTATCATAAGAATAGGAGTGTTAACCCTGGTGTCCTGACTCTCTGTGGTCACAGTAGGGGTGTTAATCCTGGTGTCCTGACTCTCTGTGGTCACTATAGATCCCATGGTACTTATCATAAGAGTAGAGGTGTTAACCCCGGTGTCCTGACTCTCTGTGGTCACTATAGATCCCATGGTACTTATCATAAGAGTAGGGGTGTTAACCCTGGTGTCCTGACTCTCTGTGGTCAGAGTAGGGGTATTAACACTGGCGTCCTGACTCTCTGTGGTCACTATAGATCCCATGGTACTTATCGTAAGAATAGGAGTGTTAACCCCGGTGTCCTGACTCTCTGTGGTCACTATAGATCCCATGGTACTTATCATAAGAGTAGAGGTGTTAACCCTGGTGTCCTGACTCTCTGTGGTCATTATAGATCCCATGGTACTTATCGTAAGAGTAGGGGTGTTAACCCTGGTGTCCTGACTGTGGTCAGAGTAGGGGTGTTAACCCTGGTGTCCTGACTCTCTGTGGAATGAGTAGGGGTGTTAACCCTGGTGTCCTGACTCTCTGTGGTCACTATAGATCCCATGGTACTTATCGTAAGAGTAGTGGTGTTAACCCCGGTGTCCTGACTCTCTGTGGTCACTATAGATCCCATGGTACTTATCGTAAGAGTAGGGGTGTTAACCCTGGTGTCCTGACTCTCTGTGGTCAGAGTAGTGGTGTTAACCCCGGTGTCCTGACTCTCTGTGGTCACTATAGATCCCATGGCACTTATCGTAAGAGTAGTGGTGTTAACCCCGGTGTCCTGACTCTCTGTGGTCACTATAGATCCCATGGTACTTATCGTAAGAATAGGAGTGTTAACCTGTTGTCCTGACTCTCTGTGGTCACTATAGATCCCATGGTACTTATCGTAAGAATAGGAGTGTTAACCTGTTGTCCTGACTCTCTGTGGTCACTATAGATCCCATGGTAATTATTGTAAGAGTAGGAGTGTTAACCCTGGTGCCCTGACTCTCTGTGGTCAGAGTAGGGGTGTTAACGCTGGTGTCCTGACTCTCTGTGGTCAGAGTAGGGGTGTTAACCCTGGTGTCCTGACACTCTGTGGTCGCTATAGATCCCATGGTACTTATCGTAAGAGTAGTGGTGCTAACCCCGGTGTCCTGACTCTCTGTGGTCACTAAAGAGCCCATGGCACTTATCGTAAGAGTAGTGGTGTTAACCCCGGTGTCCTGACTCTCTGTGGTCACTAAAGAGCCCATGGCACTTATCGTAAGAGTAGTGGTGTTAACCCCGGTGTCCTGACTCTCTGTGGTCACTAAAGAGCCCATGGTACTTATCGTAAGAATAGGAGTGTTAACCCCGGTACCCTGACTCTCTGTGGTCACTATAGATCCCATGGTACTTATCATAAGAGTAGGGGTGTTAACCCTGGTGTCCTGGGAAAATGACCAATCTGGCCCTCATACCATCATGGCCACCTAATCATCCCCAGCTTCCAATTGGCTCATTCATTCCCCCTCCTCTCCCTGTAACTATTCACCAGGTCATTGCTGTAAATGAGAATGTGTTCTTAGTCAACTTACCTGGTAAAATAAGGGTTACAAATAAGAAAAAAATGCACTATTACAAATGAGTACAGTTCACTCTCTGAGGGTCTAAAACACAAGATAAGAACTTTGACCGGGATTTAATTTGATCGTGGTAAATGTTGCAGATGTTGGCTCAATTACCTTTAAATGTCAAGCGCACTATATAGCACAGTTTTGGATTGAACCCCGGTCTTTGATTGCTGTTATATGGGCCTAAACTGTATTAACCTAACAAAGATGATAACTTTGCTCGACTTGGGAAACTGACATTTCCCTCCAATTACACAGACAAACAAAAGGCTACAAACACCAGAAAGGTGAACTTTCCCATCTAATATAGTAATATGGACATTTCCTACACTGGAAAAGTATGGTCTGTTGAACATCAGTGAGTACAGTGAAACCTTAACCTCATATCTCAGTCCAGACTACGTGAAGGAATGTATCATTACTGAGAGACTTGACAATTTCACTTTGAAAATAACATGCGAAATAGACAAAACTGATGTTCCTTGCGGTACTATGTCGCTAAGTATAATTATTCCAAGAGAGAGTTTAAATAAGTGATACATTATTTTTAAAAACATTCATTCTCCAATCCATTCATTTCAATTGAACATGTTCATTCATTTCAATTTAACATGTCCATTCATTTCAATTGAACATGTCCATTCATTTTTCAACCATATGTCAACTATTTCCCCAGAGCCTAAATTCTACTGTGAACAATCAGCACATTCCGCGGTGCCATCCATCTACCATGGTCGTGTTCAGACTTGACTTCACACGGGGAGCCAGTGGTGGGACGTGTCCTGTTTGTGTATGATAGTCATCTCTACTAAGACAACCGCCAGACAGGACAATAAAAACAAACAAAGGGAACATTGAACACCAGTATATCTTTCAGTCGTGTAGTCTTCAATTTGCAAATTTGTGTCTTGCCAATTGACTTTGTGAATATCAAAGACCAGGACATAATGTTAGAGCGTGTATTTGTGAGAAAGAGAGAGAGAGAGAGAAATTGAGAGATTTCACACCAGGAAGAGTACTACCACATCACTCCTTCTTTCTTATTTGCTCTCCTTCCAGACCTTTATGGCGTGTCTTTAGCATGAATAAAAAACAGAACCTGACTGAAATCAGAAATCAGACGCTCTTAATAGCTAAAACAGAGATGAGGTGAAATGAAGTAAAAAGAGATGAAGGAGGGAGAGATCTTACAGACTCAATTGACGTCACCGCCACATAACCACACTAAATCGAAGTGTAACAGACTGCACACATAGGAAGAGAAAGTTCAACCTGTTACTTGCATCAGCAGTGTCCTCGTGACACAACCGATAGTGAAAGTGGGTTATTGGCCGTTAACTGGGCCTGTCTGCATGTGCAGCTCAAGGATTTCCTCTTGAAGAATTTCCGTCGCAGAGAGCTGAGTTCAGCCAAGCGAAATGGGTTAGGATTGGGGGTTGTGTCCCAAATGGAACCCTATTTCATAAATAGTAGTTTACTATATAGAGAATAGAGCGCCATTTTAGACGCAGCCTGGGTCCCCAGTGTATTGGACCGGCTGGCAGGGGGGCGAACCCCTGCCATGTCAAAATAATCACCCCTCCCTCTAAAATCGGTACAGGAGAGAGAGCAAATGAGGTTCTCTTCCCTCCAACTTACTCAAAGTGCAGTAGTACACTCTATGTTAGAGAATATCAAGGTTACTGACTTAGGAGAGAATGTTGTACCTGTGCACCAGGACATAATGCCTACTGTAGCCGCCTGTTCACAATCTTCAGGTTGAAGTAGAGCTGTGGCTTGAAGCGACAGAAAAACCACCTGCAAGTCTGAAAACCAGAGTGACTGGAGCAGATCTAAAGAAGCCACATGCACTGCAGGTGGCAGCATTCACACAGCAGTATAGACGGTGAAGTCTCCACGGTGTCAGGATATTGCAGACGGATATTAGGCTATATTCTGTTATTCCTGTTTTTACGGTGTACTGTACATGTCTGTGTGCTCAAACCAATAAAGACATTAAGATTAAGTACTGCAGAGGTGTACAATTTAGAATTTGGCATGAGGTGAAGTTTGTAGTCTGTTGTAGAGCTATAACAGAATGGCTAAGAATTATCTTGGGCTGAGAGCTGGTAGTCGAGAGAGGTTGTGGAGTGAAAAGTGATTGTATCATTAGAAAAACTCCTCTCAAAATGTATGCCATTTAAGCCCAAGGAGACGGGCTATGGTGGGGATGAATGCTGTTAATTGTCACCCATGCCAAAATATAATTGCAGATGTGGGGGAGAGAGGATTATAAGAAGTCAAAGCTGTTTGGTGCCATTGGGACTGGGTTGGAGTTGGAGACAGGGGCAAATAGATGACAATTTATGATGTGTCTACCTTGGAAATTATAGACCAAATATAATTCCCACTTCCAGTGTCAACAATGTACATAAGAATGAAAAGTCCCATTGGTAGGACCACCATGCAGGTTTTCTCTTGCAACAGGTGGTGTAGCCAAACCTCCTCCCACTGTGTTAAGCAAGCACTTTAATACATAGGCCTACTTCCCGTTTGCAGAAACATCATGGCACACTCCAATTATTTTCTTATATGATTTCCTCTTGGAAAATACTAGCGCTCAATTGAAGTGTTGAAAATAGTTAGTCATTATGCTCATACAGTCATTCCATCCCCACTTTAGTAAAAAATGTGGATTTGGGTATAAATGTACCACAGTTCCTGAGTTCCTGATATTGAACAACACTGACTGCGTAATTTGCATACATTAAATACTATGCATTCAAATTCGCAGTAACACAAGCCAATCAATATATTTGCGAGTTTTAGCTCAAATGAGATGAACATTTTGCCTTCCACCAAAATCTAGAGCTGGATCATGTTTGACCACCTGCTACAAAAATCTGAATGGCAATTAGAAGTTCTAATTTGGGGAAAACAGAAACACGTGTCAATGTTACAATAACCTCATAAATGTCTCAATAATTACTTTAAGCCAACGATAACACTATAGCCAACCACCAACATTCAAAGGCTACTTGAAACGTTTTAACTCACCCTTCTGTTCAAGCAGAACACTACCAAAGAGTATCGTTCCACACCAGAAAGCAGAAAACCGAAGTAGCTCCATTTAGAAACGGATTACAAACTACTCTTCTTTTCATTTACTAAAAGCTTGATTATAGTAAATATCCAGACTTTAATTCGAGACGTTCTTCGGATGTATTTTTCCGTCTGCCTGTTGCTCTCATGCGTCTCAAGCAACCCTGGGTTAAAGTAAATAGTGCAGTCAGAATTTGCCGTATTTGAGTCAGACAGTATGTATGCACTTTCATGAAACAGGAAATCTTCAGAAAGGGCAGGACTGTTTTTTTTCTTTAGGCTACTTCCGAACTGCTGGGTTTGTAGCTCACAGGTCTTGAAACATGTTATTATGAGCACAGAGTTTATTGGAAGGCAAAACTTGAAATGACACGCTCCAAAATAGATGACAATGATTTCGAAAGAAGTGAGGAGAAGTATACATCCAAATAAAACATATGAATTGAACACTTCTCTACTTACAATGATGCAACATTTTTAATCATTCTTTCCATTTTTACACACTTCACTGTACCATGTACCATAAGACACACATTATTGATCAGACAAAATACAGCTGTGTCTGATATCCACAAACATAAGAACAAATGACATAACTTCTTTACTTGCTTCATTAGCACTTTTTCACATGGACCTCTGAAACAATTTGTAAAAGACTCCAGTCACCCAAGTCATAGACTGTTCAGTCTGCTACCACCGCATGGCAAGCATACCAAAGCGCCAAGTCTAGGTCCAAAAGGCTCCCTAACAGCTTCTACCCCCAAGCTATAAGACTGCTGAACAATTAATCAAATGGCCACCCGGACTATTTACATTGACTCCCCCTGTTTTTACACTGCTGCTACTTGCTGTTTATTATCTATGCATAGTCACTTTACCTCTACCTACATGTACAAATTACCTCAACTAACCTGTACCCCCGCACATTGACTCAGTACCGGTACCCCCTGTATATAGCCTCGTTATTGTTATTTTATTGTGTTACTTTTTATTTTACTTTTAACTTTAGTTTATTTAGTAAATATTTTCTTAACTCTATTTCTTGAACTGCGTTTTTGATTAAGGGCGTGTAAGTAAGCATTTCACACCAGGGTCTACACTTGTTGTATTCGGTGCATGTGATAAATAAAATTTGATTCGATTTGGTACATTTGGTACATTGGTACTCCCTTATCTCACATCATTTGCTCACATTGTATATAGTCTTATTTTTTTCTACTGTATTTTTGACTGTATGTTGTTTACTCCATGTGTAACTCTGTGTTGTTGTATGTTGTCGAACTGCTTTGCTTTATCTTGGCCAGGTCGCAATTGTAAATGAGAACTTGTTCTCAACTTGCCTACCTGGTTAAATAAAGGTGAAATAAATAAATAAAATAAAAAATTGCATATGTCTCTTCCTGAGGAAAGCTATCATTCATCAGAGGGGGGCAGTAAAGGTGGTGAACGCTCCTTGATGTTCCTAGGTGTTGGTTTGATGGGTGGTACTCAGGGGTTAAGTCTACTGTAACATAAATAACTGGTCTATTGCTGGGCTGCCAGCATATGTTTTTGCTTGGCATACTCAAACCATGATGTCAGGCTTCAGAACCTGGGGCGCAACTTTCACTGGGGACGGGGGACGGAGGGACATAATCCCCCCACATTCTGAAATTGCATTTTTGCCTTCCCCCCAGTTTTATCATTGCACTGTGATACACTCGGGCCCCACTTCCAAAATCCATCGCCCCCCTGTACACGCGTGCCACGTCTATTTCTATGGGCAATAGCACTGTTCATGACACAAACTGTTCACACCCTCTTGTTGGTGGAGAGAATTTTGCAATTTTAAGGCTTATTTCCTGCAATTCTACACATTTTGTCATTGGATGCAAAGAAAATTGTACAGTTTAAAGCAAATTTTCTTGCAATTCTATTAATTTTGCCATGTCTAATGTGTATTCATGTAAGTGACAAAAATATTACAACAATACCTATGTGATAAAAAAAACAATGTAATAAAACTAGCTGACATGGGGTTGTTGATCTGGACATTTCTGACAAGTTAGAAATAGCTCTCTAATGTATGCAATGACAAGAGGAACTGATTATGCACTACCCAATTTCCAAATTGCACCTTGTGCATTCTACTATTACAACTTTAAAAAGTAAGTATAAAGCTGGAGTGAGTTCCTTTAAAATACAAAAACTTTTCACCCAAAAAAATTGCGTTAGCTAATGTGTCATCCCCTCTTGACTGAAGTTCTGTCTGAAGTGAATGAACTAGCTAGATAGCTAGCTACCACAGCCAGTTCAGCTCAAGCCTCTAGCTACACTATATATACAAAAGTATGTAGACACCCCTTCAAATGGGTGGATTCGGCTATTTCAGCCACACCCGTTGCTGACAGGTGTATAAAATCGAGCACACAGCCATGCTATCTCCATAGACAAACATTGGCAGTAGAATGGCCTTACTGAAGAGCTCAATGACTTTCAACGTGGCACCGTCACGGACCCCTAGGGACAGGACGGGGCGATCCAGCTATGTTGTGTGCAAGATTAGGCCTATGATATCAAATCAAATCAAATCTTATTAGTCATATGCGCCGAATACAACCTTACAGTGAAATGCTTATTTACAAGACCCTAACCAGCAATGCAGCTAAAAACATAAGAATAAGAAATAAAAGGAAGAAGTAATTAAAGAGCAGCAGTAAAATAACTATAGCGAGACTATATACAGGAGGTACCGGCACTATAAGGGCACAGGGCGAGACCCAGATGCAGACACGGGAGGCAGATGGTAAGATCATAACAAAGTCAGAGTCCAGGAGGTACAGGGTGGCAGGCAGCTTGAGGTCAGGGCAGGCAGTATGGTCAGGCAGGCGGGTTCAGAGTCAAGGCAAGCAAGTGTCAAAACCGGGAGGACTAGCAAAAACAGAGAAAAGGACAAAACAGGAGCAAGGAAATAACACGCTGGTTGACTTGACAAGACAATACGAACTGGCAACAGACAAACAGGGAACACAGGAATAAGTACCCAGGGACTAATGAGGAAAACAGGTGACACCTGGAGGTGGGTGAAGACAATTACAAAGACAGGTGAAACAGACAGGTACAGAGTCAATGTGAGGTGGCACCGGTTAGTCGAGGTAATTGAGGTATAGTGCCTTGCAAAAGTATTCATCCCCCTTGGAGTTTTTCCTATTTTGTTGCATTACAACCTGAAATTTAAATGGATTTTTATTTGGATTTCATGTAATGGACAAACACAAAATAGTCCAAATTGGTGAAGTGAAATGAAAAAAAATAACTTGTTTCAAAAAATGAAAATAAAAATGAAAACGTAAAAGTGGTGCGTACATATGTATTCACTTTCCTACGAAGCCCTAAATTAGATCTGGTGCAACCAATTACCTTCAGAAGTCACATAATTAGTTAGATTGCACACAGGTGGACTTTATTTAAGTGTCACGTGATCTCAGTATATATACACCTGTTCTGAAACTTTGAACATCCCACGAAGCACCATTAAATCCATTATAGAAAAATGTAAAGAATATGGCACCACAGCAAACCTGCCAAGAGAGGGCCGCCCACCAAAACTCACGGACCAGGCAAGGAGGGCATTAATCAGAGGCAACAAAGAGACCAAAGATAACCCTGAAGGAGCTGTAAAGCTCCACAGCGGAGATTGAAGTATCTGTCCATAGGACCAATTTAAGCCATACACTCCATAGAGCTGGGCTTTAGGGAAGAGTGGCTAGAAAAAAAGCCATTGCTTAACCTCTCTTGGGTAGGGGGCAGTATTTTCACGGCCGGATAAAAAAACGTACCCAATTTAATCTGGTTACTACTCCTGCCCAGAAACTAGAATATGCATATAATTAGTAGATTTGGATAGAAAACACTCTACAGTTTCTAAAACTGTTTGAATGGTGTCTGTGAGTATAACAGAACTCATATGGCAGGCCAAAACCTGAGAAGATTCCATGCAGGAAGTGCCCTGTCTGACAATTTGTTGTCCTTCTGTTGCATCTCTATCGAAATTACAGCATCTGTGCTGTAACGTGACACTTTCTAAGGCTTCCATTAGCTCTCTAAAGCCGCCAGAAAGTGGAATGGGATGTCTGCTGTCTCTGGGCAAAGTATAGGAGCAGAGTTTGTAAGTGGTCAGCCTAGGGACAGTGACACTGGAGTTGCGTGTTCACGAGACTTCTTAATTTTTTTCTTTCAGTCTTTGAATGAATACAACGTTGCCCGGTTGGAATATTATTGCTATTTTACGAGAAACAGCATTTGACATGCTTCTAAGTACGGTAATGGGATATTTAGAATTTTTTTGTCACGAAATGCGCTCGCCCGTCACCCTTCGGATAGTGACCTGAACGCATGAACAAAACTGAGGTATTTGGATATAACTATGGATTATTTGGAACCAAAACAACATTTGTTGTTGAAGTAGAAGTCCTGGGAGTGCATTCTGACGAAGAACAGCAAAGGTAATCCAATTCTTCTAATAGTAATTCTGAGTTTAGGTGACCCCGAAGTTGGCGGATGTCAAAATAGCTAGCCGTGATGGCCGAGCTATGTACTCAGAATATTGCAAATGTGCTTTCGCCGAAAAGCTATTTTAAAATCGGACATAGCGATTGCATAAAGGAGTTCTGTATCTATAATTCTTAAAATAATTGTTCTGAATTTTGTCAACGTTTATCATGAGTAATTTAGTAAATTCACCGGAAGTTTTCTGTGGGTATGCTAGTTCTGAACATCACATGCTAATGTAAAAAGCAATTTTTTGATATAAATATGAACTTTATTGAACAAAACATGCATGTTTTGTGTAACATAATGTCCTAGGAGTGTCATCTGATGAAGATCATCAAAGGTTAGTGCTGCATTTAACTGTGGTTGGGGTTTATGTGACATATATGCTTGCTTGGAAAATGGCTGTGTGATTATTTGTGTCTATGTACTCTCCTAACATAATCGAATGTTTTGCTTTCGCTGTAAAGCCTTTTGGAAATCGGACAACGTGGTTCGATTCAGGAGAAGTGTATCAATAAAATGGTGTAAAATAGTCCTATGTTTGAGAACTTTCAATTATGACATTTTGTGGTTTTAAATTTGGCGCTCTGATTTTTCACTGGCTGTTGAATAGTGTGGGACGATTTCATCCCACCTCCCCTAGAGAGGTTAAACGGCCTACTACTCGGGCCCAGGAACTAGAATATGCATATTATTCGTAGATTTGGATGGAAAACACTCTGAAGTTTCTAAAACGGTTTGAATGATATCTATGAGTATAACAGAACTCATACGGCAGGCAAAAATCTGAGAAGAATCTAACCAGGAAGTGGGAAATCTGGAGCTTGTAGTCTTTTCAAGTCATTGCCTATCCAACACACAGTGACTTAGGATTCATTTTGCACTTCCTAAGGCTTCCACTAGATGTCAACAGTCTTTAGAACCTAGTTTCAGGCTTTTGCAGTGAACAGAGAGCGAACAAGAAGGCCGGGGAGTTGGTGACTCAGGGAAGGACATGAGTTCATTGGCTCGCGTTCACGTGATGAGGTAGCTGTGTTCCAAAACGTTTTTCAAGACATTGGAATCGTCCGGTTGGAATATTATTGAAGTTCTATGTTAAAAAGGCCCTAAAGATTGATGCTATACAACGTTTGATATGTTTCAACGAATGTAAATGTAACTTTTTTTAAACTTTTTGTCGTGAAATTTTGGGCGCGCTTCCTACATTTGGAGTAGCTTACTGAATGCGCAAAAAACAAGGAGGTATTTGGACATAGATTATGGACTTTATCAAACAAAACAACATTTATTGTGCACCTGGGATTCCTGGAAGTGCCTTCTGATGAAGATCATGAAAGGTAAGTGAATATTTATAATGCTATTTATGATTTTAGATGACTCCAAAATGGCGGGTATCTGTATTGCCTATTGTATGTTTCTGAGCGCCGTACTCAGATTATTGCAAAGTGTGCTTTCCCCGTGAAGCTTTTTTGAAATCTGTCACAGCGGTTGCATAAAGGAGATGGTTATCTAAAATTCTTTGAATAACAGTTTAATATTTTATCAACGTTTATGATGAGTATTCTTGTAAATTGTTGTGCTGATTCACCGGCAGTATTGGAGGCAAAATATTTTCTGAACATCACGTGCCAATGTAAAATGCTGTTTTTGGATATAAATATGAACTTTATCGAACAAAACATACATGTATTGTCTAACATTGAGTCCTAGGAGTGTCATCTGATGAAGATCGTCAAAGGTTAGTGCTTAATTTTAGCTGAATTTCTGGTATTTGTGACCCCTCTCCTGCTTGGAAAATGGCTGTGGGGTTTTTCTTGTGTTGTACCTGTCCTAACACAATCTAACTTTATGCTTTCGCCGTAAAGCCTTTTTGAAATAGGACAATGTGGTTACATTAAGGAGAAGTGTACTTTTATAATGGTGTAAAATAGTTGTATGTTTGAGAACTTTGAATTATGACATTTTGTTGATTTGAATTTGGCGCTCTGATTTTTCACTGGCTGTTGAATAGTGTGAACCGTGGGTGGGACGCTAGCGTCCCACCTCCCCAAGAGAGGTTAAAGAAAAAAATAAGCAAACAAGTTTGGTGTTTGCCAAAAGGCATGTGGGAGATTCCCCAAACACATGGAAGAAGGTACTCTGGTCAGATGAGACTAAAATTTAGCTTTTTCGCCATCAAGGAAAACGCTATGTCTGGCGCAAACCCAACACCTCCCATCACCCCGAGAATACCATCCCCACAGTAAAGCATGGTGGTGGCAGCATCATGCTGTGGGGATGTTTTTTACCAGCAGGGACTGGGAAACTGGTAAGAATTGAAGGAATGATGGATGGCACTAAATACAGGGAAATTCTTGAGGGAAACCTATTTGTCTTCCAAAGACTTGAGACTGGGACGGAGGTTCACCTTCCAGCAGGACAATGACCCTAAGCATACTGTTAACTTCCCTGGGCTAGACCCTTGTCAACAGCCAGTGGAATCGCGTGGCGTGAAATAGAAATACCTCAAAAATGCTATAACTTCAATTTCTCAAACATATGACTATTTTACACCATTTTAAAGACAAGACTCTCGTTAATCTAACCACATTGTCCGATTTCAAAAAGGCTTTACAGCGAAAGCAAAACATTAGATTATGTCAGGAGAGTACCCTGCCAAAAATAATCACACAGCCATTTTTAAAGTAAGCATATATGTCACAAAAACCAAAACCACAGCTAAATGCAGCACTAACCTTTGATGATCTTCATCAGATGACACTCCTAGGACATTATGTTATACAATACATGCATGTTTTGTTCAATCAAGTTCATATTTATATCAAAAAACAGCTTTTTACATTAGCATGTGATGTTCAGAACTAGCATACCCACCGCAAACTTCCGGTGAATTTACTAAATTACTCACGATAAACGTTCACAGAATACATAACAATTATTTTAAGAATTATAGATACAGAACTCCTTTATGCAATCGCGGTGTCAGATTTTAAAATAGCTTTTCGGCGAAAGCACATTTTGCAATATTCTGAGTAGATAGCTCGGCCATCACAGGCTAGCTAATTTGACACCCACCAAGTTTGGTGCTCACTAAACTCAGAATTACTATTAGAAAAATTGGACTACCTTTGCTGTTCTTCGTCAGAATGCCCTCCCAGGACTTCTACTTCAACAACAAATGTTGTTTTGGTTCCAAATAATCCATAGTTATATTCAAATAGCTCCGTTTTGTTCGTGCGTTCAGGTCACTATCCGAAGGGTGACGCGCGAGCGCATTTCGTGACAAAAAATGTCAAAATATTCCATTACCGTACTTAGAAGCATGTCAAATGCTGTTTAAAATCAATTTTATGCTATTTTTCTCGTAAAATAGCGCTAATATTCCAACCGGGCGACGTTGTATTCATTCAAAGGCTGAAATATATATTTTTTAATCTCCAGTGTCACTGTCCCCAGCTTGACCACTCACAAAATCTCCTGCTGTTCTTCGCCCAGAGACAGGAGACACGTCATTCCACTTTCTTGCGCCTTCTGAGAGCCAATGGAAGCCTTAGAAAATGTCACGTTACAGCAGAGATGCTGTATTTTCGATAGAGATGCAACAGAAGGATAACAAATTGTCAGACAGGGCACTTCCTGTATGGAATCTTCTCAGGTTTTGGCCTGCCATATGAGTTCTGTTATACTCACAGACACCATTCAAACAGTTTTAGAAACTTTAGAGTGTTTTCTATCCAAATCTACTAATTATATGCATATTCTCATTTCTGGGCAAGAGTAGTTACCAGTTTAAATCGGGAACGTTTTTTTATCCGGCCGTGCAAATAGTGCCCCCTAGCCCCAACAGGTTAAAGCAACACTCGAGTGGTTTAAGTGGAAACATTTAACTGACTTCAAATGGCCTAGTCAAAGCCCAGACCTCAATCCAATTGAGAATCTGTGGTATGACTTAAAGATTGCTGTACACCAGCGGAACCCATCCAACTTGAAGGAGCTGGAGCAAGAGACTTGCTGCTGTAATTGCTGCAAAAGGTGGTTCTACAAAGTATTGACTTTTTTGGGGTGGGGGGGTGAATAGTTATGCACACTCAAGTTTTCAGTTTTTTTGTCTTATTTCTTGTTTGTTTTACAAAAGAAACATATTTTGCATCTTCTAAGGCATGTTAAGGCATGTTGTGTAAATCAAATTATACAACCCCCCCAAAAATCCATTTTAATTCCAGGTTGTAAGGCAACAAAATAGGAAAAATGTCAAGGGGGTGAATACTTTCGCAAGCCACTGTAATATTTACGTGTGGGCAGAGTTATTAAGGTGACTATGCATAGATAATAACAGAGAGTAGCAGCGGCATAAAAGGGGGTTGGGGTGGGCAATGCAAATATGCAAATAGTCTGGGTAGCCATTTGATTAGATTTTCAGGAGTCTTATGGCTTGGGGGTAGAAGCTGTTTAGAAGCCTCTTGGACCTAGACTTGGTGCTCAGGTACCGCTTGCTGTGGGGTAGCATAGAGAACAGTCTATGACTAGGGTGGCTGGAGTCTTTGCCAATTTTTAGGGCCTTCCTCTGACACCGCCTGGTGTAGAGGTCCTGGATGGCAGGAAGCTTGGCCCCAGGGATGTACTGGGCCGTACACACTACCCTCGGTAGTGCCTTGCGGTCAGAGGCCAAGCACTTGCCAAACCAGGCAATGATGCAACCAGTCAACATGCTCTCGGTGGTGCAGCTGTAGAACCTTTTGAGGATCTGAGGACCCAAGCCAAATCTTTTCAGTCTCCTCAGGGGGAATAGGTTTTGTCGTGCCCTCTTCACGACTGTCTTGGAGTGCTTGGACCATGTTAGTTTGTTGATGTGGACACCAAGGAACTTGAAGCTCTCAACCTGCTCCACTATAGCCCCGTCGCTGAGAATGGGGGCATGCTCATCCTCCTTTTCCTGTAGTCCACAATCATCTCCTTTTTCTTGATCATGTTGAGGGAGAGGTTGTTGTCCTAGCATCACATGGCCAGGTCTCATACATCCTCCCTATAGGCTGTCTCGTTGTTATCGGTGATCATGCCTACCACTGTTGTGTCATCGGCAAACTTCATGATGGTGTTGGAGTTGTGCCTGGCCGTGCAGTCATGAGTGAACAGGGAGTACAGAAGGGGACTGAGCATGCACCCCTGAGGGGCCCCTGTGTTGAGGATCAGCGTGGCGGATGTGTTGTTACCTACCCTCCAGGATCCAGTTGCAGAGGGAGGTGTTTAGTCCCAGGGTCCTTATTGATGAGCTTTGAGGGCACTATGGTGTTGAACGCTGAGCTGCAGTCAATGAATAGCATTCTCACATAGGTGTTCCTTTTGTCCAGGTGGGAAAGGGCAATGTGGAGTGCAATAGAGATTGCATCATCTGTGGATATGTTAGGGCTGTATGCAAATTGGAGTGGGTCTAGGGTTTCTGGGATAATGGTGTTGATGTGAGCCATGACCAGCCTTTCAAAGCACTTCATGGCTACAGACGTGAGTGCTACGGGTCGGTAGTCTTTCAGGCAGGTTACCTTAATGTTCTTGGGCATAGGATTATGGTGGTTTGCTTAAAACATGTTGGTATTACAGACTCGGACAGGGAGAGGTTGAAAATGTTAGTGAAGACACTTGCCAGTTGGTCAGCGCATGCTCACAGTACACGTCCTGGTAATCACAGTACACGTCCGTGTGAAAGTTGACCTGTTTTAAAGGTCACATCGGCTGCGGAGAGCTTGATCACACAGTCGTCCGGAACAGCTGGTGCTCTCATGCATGTTTCAGTGTTGTTTGCCTCGAAACAAGCATAGAGGTAGTTTAGCTCGTCTGGTAGGCTTGTGTCACTGTGCAGTTCTCGGCTGCGCTTCCCTTTATAGTCTGTAATGGTTTGCAAGCCCTGCCACATCCGACGAGCGTCAGAGCCAGTGTAGTACAAGTGAATTACAGTGTCCTCTGTAATTATTGGGATAGTGAAGCATTTTTTCTTCTTTTGGCTCTATACTCCAAAAGTGTCACGCCCTGATCTGTTTCACCTGTGCTTGTGATTGTCTCCACCCCTCCAGGTGTCGCTTATTTTCCCTGGTTAATTTATCCCTGTGATTCCTGTCTCTCTGTGCCAGTTCATCTTGTATGTTCAAGTCAACCAGCTTGTTTTTCTCGTGCTCCTGCTTTTCTATTCTCTTTTACCGTCCTCCCATTTTTGACCTTTGCCTGTTTTTCATTCCCGCCTGCCTGACCATTCTGCCTGGCCTGCCTGCCTTTCTGTACCTCTGGAACTCTGAACTGGTTTTGACCTTTTGCCTGTCCACAACCATTCTCTTGCCTACCCTTTTTGGATTGTTAATAAACATCTTGGACTCTAACCATTTGCCTCCTGTGTCTGCATCTGGGTCAACCGTTGTGCCCTTACATTACGAACTGGCCATGACGGAGGCAGCAGACCTGGACCAGCTCCGCCACTCTGTCTCCCTGCAGGGAGCCGCCATTGGGAGGCATGAGGAGCTACTGCTGGATCTTCTGGAAGGGCTTTGTTCCTTGACGGAACGCCACGACCAGGGGTTTAAGGCTATTATTGAGCAAATCAGGGAGTTAGCTCATAGGCAGCCTGCCACCTCTGAGAACCCCCAACCACTCAGAAACGTTTTCCCTGTGAGTGGTGAGGTTTTACAGCCTACCCCGGCTCCCCGAGATCCCCGCTTACCTCCTTCGGACCGATACTCTGGGGATCCTGGTACCTGCCGGGGTTTTCTTTCTCAATGCTCCCTTATTTTTGAGCTACAGCCATCTTCCTTTCCTTCAGACCGATCTAAGATAGCATATATTATTACGCTAATGTCGGGAAGGGCGCTCTCCTGGGTGACGGCTGTTTGGGAGCAACAATCTGCCATTTGTCGTCATCTGGAGGACTTTATGGCAGAGGTGAGAAAGGTTTTCGATTCTTCGGTATCCGGGAAAGAGGCGGACCATAAACTGCCGGATTTACGTCAAAATTCTTGTAGTGTGGCAGACTACGCTGTTGACTTTTGCACGCTTTTTGATCTCTTCCTTCACGGACTATCTAAGGAGATAATGGATGAGCTAGCCGCTTGGGAATTGCCGGTGGACCTCGATTCCCTCATCGCCCTCACCATTAAAATTGATGGGTGGCTTAGGGAACGCAGGAGTGAGAGGAGGTCTGGCCTGGGTCACACATCCGCAGTGGCTAGCTCACCTTCGAAGGAATCCGGAAGTCCCCGAAGGCTATTTTTCCGAGAGGATCCGAAGCCACCCGAGCTCCCTCGAGAATCATCAGCGACGGGTGAGTCAGATACTCCGGAACCTATGCAACTGGGCAGAGCTAGATTATCGCCTAAGGGACGTTCACATAGGCTGAGTTCCAACAGCTGTCTGTACTGTGGGGCTGCAGGACATTATATAGCCACCTGCCCAGTTAAGAGACATATCTCTATAGTAGGCACAAGTACTCTGGTGAGCCAGACTGGGAATCTTCTTAATCCCATTAACCGTACTCCCTCCTTTGTTATACTGCTGTGGGGAGACCAGTCTAAATCTCATTGACTCTGGGGCAGATGAGAGTTTTATGGATGCTACTCTAGTTTCTGAATTAGGTATTCCCACTCAACTTCTCTCTGTTCCCATGGACAATAGAGCACTGGACGGACGCTCCATTGGTAGTTACCCACAGCACTGTTCCTATTAATCTACGGGTTTCAGGAAATCACAGTGAGATAATACAGCTGCTTCTCATTGAGTCTCCGCATGTTCCAGTTGTTTTGGGATTTTCCTGGCTTAAAAAACACAACCCCGTTATTGATTGGACCACAAGTTCAATCCTGGGTTGGAGTCTGTTTTGCCATTCCCATTGCCTCAAAGCAGCGCAGCCTTCACCGAGACAGACTCCTTAGGGCTTAAGTCAAGTCTAAGATTTCTCTACCCTCCCCACAGAGTACCACAACCTCCTGGAGGTTTTCAGCAAGGCACGGGCTACTTCTCTTCCCCTGCATCGTCCTTATGATTGTGCCATTGATCTCCTCCCAGGTGCCGGAGACCAAGGCCATGGAGGAGTACATAGAGGAGTCTCTGGTAACTGGTGCTGTCCGTCCGTCTGCTTCTCCTGCCGGCACAGGGTTTTTCTTTGTGGAGAAGAAGGACAAGACCCTGCGTCCGTGCATTGACTACCGGGGTCTTAATGATATTACGATTAATAATCGTTACCCCTTACCACTCCTCTCCTTTGAACCTCTCCAGGGGGCCACCATTTTTTCCAAGCTGGACCTTCGGAATGCCTACCACCTGGTTCAGATACGCGAAGGAGATGAGTGGATGACAGTATTCAACACAGCCAGTGGACATTATGAGTACCAGGCCCTGGTAAACGATGTGCTTCGGGACATGCTAAACCAGTTTGTGTTTGTATACCTTGACGACATCCTGTATTTTTCCCGGTCTGCCCAAGAACATGTTCTGCATGTCAGACAGGTCCTTCAGCGATCCTGGAGAACCAATTATTCGTAAAAGCTGAGAAGTGTGCGTTCCACTGCTCTAGCTCTATCTCCTTTCTGGGATATGTCATTGCTGAGGGAAATGTCCAGATGGATCCTGGAAAGGTGAAAGCAGTGGTGGATTGGCCTCAACCAACGTCCAAGGTGCAGTTGTAACGTTTCCTAGGTTTTGCTAACTTCTACCGCCGTTTCATTCGGGGTTACAGCACCCTGGCGGCCCTCCTCTCTGCACTCACCTCTCTCAAAGTACAGTTTACATGGTCTCCTGCTGTCAACAAAGCCTTTGAGGACCTGAAGCATCGGTTCACAACAGCATCCATCCTCATCCATCCGGACCCGTCCCGTCAATTTGTGGTTGAGGTTGAAGCTTCTGAAGTTGGAGTGGGGGCCATCCTGTCCCAGCAATCTGCCCAGGACCAAAAACTTCATCCCTGTGCCTTCCTGTCCCATCGACTCAACTCTGCAGAAAGAAACTACGACGTGGGTAACCGAGAACTCCTGGCGGTCAAGATGGCACTGGAGGAGTGGAGACACTGGCTGGAGGGAGCTGAACATCCGTTTTTGGTCTGGACCGACCACAAGAATCTGGAATATCTCCGCACAGCCAAGCGCCTTAATTCCAAGCAGGCCCGGTGAGCTCTGTTATTTACTAGGTTCAGTTTCACCATCTCCTACTGCCCAGGGACCAAAAACGTGAAGCCGGACACTCTGTCCCGTCTATACAGATCCTCTGCCACTCCCTCTGAATCTGAGACCATCCTCCCTGCCTCTTGTTTGACGGCTTCTGTTGTTTGGGGAATTGAGGCTCTGGTCCGCAAGGCTCAGCCTTCCCAGTCGGACCTTGGGCCCGGCTAACTGTCTGTTTGTGCCTGATGCGGTCCGGTTTAAGGTCCTGGAATGGGCTCACTCCTCCAGGCTTACCAGTCATCCTGGTACTCACAGGACCCTGGCTTTCCTCCGTCAACACTTCTGATGGCCTACTATGGTTACTGATGTCTCGGCCTTGGTCGCCTCATGCATGGTATGCGCGCAAAGCAAGATTCCGCGGCAAGCTCTGTCTGGCCTCCTACAGCCACTTCCTGTCCCTCATCGGCCCTGGTCCCATATTTCTCTGGATTTCGTCATTGGGCTTCCCCCGTCAGATGGAGAGGTTTTCCAAAGCCATGGAATCCATGGACTCCCGGTCAACATGGTCTCGGATCGGGTCCTCTCTTCTGGTCCCGATTCTGGAAGACATTCTGCATCCTTATCGGGTCGTCGGCCAGTCTGTCCTCCGGGTTTCATCCCCAATCCAACGGCCAGTCGGAGCGTGCCAATCAAGACATGGAGACGACACTTTGGTGTCTGGTTGCTAGTAACCCCACCACCTGGAGCCAGCAACTGGTCTGGGTGGAATATGCTAGGAACACTCTTCCCTGCTCGGCTACTGGACTCTCCCCCTTCGAATGCTTCATGGGGTATCAGCCTCCGCTCTTCCCAGAGCAAGAAGTTGAGGTCAACATACCCTCAGCCCAGATGTTCGTCCACCGCTGTCGGTGTACCTGGAAAAGAGCTTGGGCGGCTCTTCTCAAGACCACCTCCAGGTATCGTCGACAAGCGGACGGCCACCGGACTTTGGCTCCCCGCTATCGGATCGGACAGAGGGTATGGTTGTCCACACGGGACCTGCCCCTCTGGGTGGAATCCAGCAAACTTTCCCCCCATTTCATTGGTCCTTTCCCCATTTCTAGAGGCCTTAGTCCCACTGCTGTTTGCCTGCTGTTACCCCGTACCCTCCGTGTTCACCCTACTTTTCATGTGTCCAAGATTAAGCCCTTGTCTCACAGTCCTTTGTCTTCTGTCTCTAGGCCTTTCCCTCCCCCCGTTTCATCGACGGTCAGGCCAGTGTACACGTTGAGATGCCCCCTGAGGGTTCGACCATGGGGCAGGGGTTTCCAGTACCTGGTTATGGCCCGGAGGAGAGGTTCGTGGTTCCCGCTAAAGACATTCTGAACCCTGCCCTCATCACCGACTTTTACCGTCGGCACCCCGGTCAGCAAGGTATGCGCCCAGGTAGGACGCCAGGTGGGGGGGGGGGGGGGGGGTACTGTCACGCCCTGATCTGTTTCACCTGTCTTTGTGATTGTCTCCCCCCACCTCCAGGTGTCACCCGTTTTCCCAATTAGTCCCTGGGTATTTATTCGGGTGTTCCCTGTTGGTCTGTTGCCAGTTCATCTTGTCTTGTCAAGTCAACCAGCGTGTTTTTCCCGTGCTCCTGCTTTTTCTTATCTCTCTTTTGCTAGTCCTCCCGGTTTTGACCATTGCCTGTCTTGACTCTGAACCCGCCTGCCTGACCATTCTGCCTGCCCTGACCTTGAGCCTACCTGCTACTCTGTACCTCCTGGACTCTGACCATGTTCATGATCTCTTGCCTGCCCCTTGGATTATAATAAATATCAGAGACTCGAGCCATCTGCCTCCCGTGTCTGCATCCGGGTCTCGCCCTGTGCCCTCATCATAACTTTCTCACTCATCTTCATTCACGATTCATTCAGGATTATCCATAAACATGGTAGCATCCACATTCATGTAGAAGTGTTTCGAAACATATTCTATTCTTCTTTACAATAAAAGTGACCCCAAAAGGACCCTAAAATTGTTTAGAAATGCATTAAATGAGCTTTAGATGCCCCAAAAATTTGGAGGAAGGACCCCCAGACCCCCCGACATTTTATGTCCCCCCGACAACCCTGACCTTGAGACCTGAGCCTTGTAACTCTATACAGATGACGTCTCTACCTCTCTACACAACCAGGTATGGCTGCCTTTCATTGGAGTGCAATAACACTCACATGCATAATAGTTATTTTTCTGTATTTATCTCATTGGTGAGAATTTCTGTATGAAAGATAATTTGTTTATAATGTGCAAACCTTTACGTTTTGTGGTGAGTGTGCGGGTGCGCATGTGTGTGTGCACATGCGTGCACGTGCGTGCACGTGAGTAGAGTAGAATAGAGTAGAATAGAGTAGAATAGAGTATTACTTTATTAATCCCAATTTGGAAAATTGTTTATCACAGCATTCATCATCAATGACTTAGAAGGACAGGACACGCAACAATGACCAACGCATAAATTAACAACATATATCAATACACATAAAGGCACCTGCACCATAGTATCCCTAAAAGAACAGAGCGCATGCATGTGTACTGTGTGTGTGTGTGTGTGTGTGTGTGTGTGTGTGTGTGTGTGTGTGTGTGTGTGTGTGTGTGTGTGTGTGTGTGTGTGTGTGTGTGTGTGTGTGTGTGTGTCATATTTTCAGCACAGTAAGATGGCCAAGCCACAAGGCGGAGGCCACAGAGGCTGTGAAGTAAGCCATAAACACAGTTCTTGCTGACCTAAGCACGTAGGACAACACACGGTCAAACACAGCCTCCTCACTCAACATAACGTGTAAACACAAACCTGTTCTAACTTTGTTTTAATAACTTTATCTACTTCACCTCAATAAAGAAATACACCCATGTGCCCAAAGAAATCATACACATCTGTATTAATATTATGCCCTCACATGAGCTTTAAAGAGAAAGACAGGTTTCAGTTTCAGTCACAGCTTACATTTGCAATGTTTTATCAGGTAAACAAGAAGTAGGCAAACATCCTGATTGGAATTTTGTTCAATAGCAGGTGCTTGACATTCAAGTAAGCCTCTCAGGCCAAGTCTGCAAACAGAGAAACCGATGACAAATCTCTGTATGCCTTCCTTACTAAAACACTGATGACAAACAACCACAACAAGCACATTTCTAGACATTCTAAAATGTCAGCCTCTTAACACCTCTGTCTTAGTTACTTAAGATACTAACTCTCTCCCACACGCATGCAAGCACAAATGTACACACAAAAAGTTGGACCCAAACCCAAATGTACCCAACGACAACCAGAACTAGACCCAATTGAACCCTAGTTACAAAAAAAGTATGTTTATCAGCCAAGTTGCTCTTCTGGTTAATAAATTCCTTAAGTAAAATAATACAAAAATCCCCATCAACATCCGGCAGTTTAAGCCAAAGATATTTTATTTTTCATGGGCTGTCTCTCTATCCACTGAATCCGCCTGTGTCGGCCTTCCGCAGTGATGTTTGTCAGACCGTGAGAATCCCCTCCCCCAAAAGGCTTAGACTTTTAGAGTGTTTTTATGAATAGGTCTTTAAACGTTGGCTAGGCCTTCTATAAGTCAATAAATTCACCTTATTAGCGTAAAATATGAATCTGCTAAAAGCCGTGGTTGGGTCCATTCGGGTCTATCTGCTGTAGTTACATAGACCTGTAACCCGATGACAATCAAACAGGACCCGACCCAGAACCGAGGGAAAGGTTTGAATTTTGGACTGGGGTCCCTGGTTCGGGTGGGACCGTGAAGATCTCTAACATACACGCACACACACACACACACACACACACACACACACACACACACACACACACACACACACACACACACACACACACACACACACGTTCCCTCCCCTGCATGGCATTCACTGGAATTACACTATATAGATTACAGGAACATTTAGAGAAATCGCTAGACAGCCACCCTGATCCCAGTAGAGAACTATAAACAAAGCTAGATAATGAAGTGTCAGTTCTTGAGGTAGGGGAGCTGACTTACTGGTATGGTTTTATGTAGTTGTTGGAGAGTTCCCAATGAGTTAGCGTAACATGTAGGGCCGCTCTTCTTACCATCAAGATGAATCAACAGTATGGACGCATGCATATATATGCTATGAAACGATCAGGATGGAAGCGTTTATATTTGAAAAGCATGACACATCTGGAGAAAAGTACATTACAATGTTTGAAAAATGTCCTGAACTCTCTCTTTTGTGTTATTATTATGATTGGTGAAAGAGGTCGTAACAAGGTGATGACACTCACATAACCTCTTAGGTCTGAAACCTGCTTTAGGGACTGCACCCACACCCTAATATGAACTCCTTGTGACCGCGTCTTGCCCACAAAGCCACAGTGTAACCATAAATGGAGATAACACTCTTGCAGCAACTCAAGGGAACGTGACTCACCAACACACTACCCTCAAATCTACCTTATGTGTCTCGCCAATGAGCATTTCTTGAAGTGACAGAGAACTCTGCAGAGTACAACCAGTCAAACAGTTGACTGAATGGAGATATGATACATTCCCCTATTGCTGTGCAGCATGTTAAAGTTTGTTCCGTGGTGAAGTAGTGATGTATGAACAACGGTGGTCTATGATCATGTCTGGTTAAAGATGCTGACCACACAAGCATATCTTTCATTAGTAAACCATAATGCAAGTGTGATGTAGACAGAAACCAGCCATTCTGTCTTTACTGCCCCCATTGGATAGGAAGTAGCAACAGCAGCAAGACTTGACCATACCAAGCTCAGTTTACCTATCAACATATCACACACACAATGAACAATATCCTACATACGTTGTACAGAACTGAGAACTGTTGTTAATGCAACACCTCACCACGAATTGCCCCATGGGTTTGCTGTGCATGGGAAGGATGGAGGAAGTCAAATCCCATAGAGGTCATGCTGACAACACACTCACTATCTTATGTTACCTTCCTGAAATGCTTTGTCTTAACATTAGTCACACAGTAGTGCCCGTTTATCAGAGCCACTCCAAAACGCTGCCACCATATCACAACATTCTTTAGGCCATTGTTCTCCAGGGGAAAATTGAGCGGTGTCCAAAAAAGGTCTAGCTTTTGAATGGAAATGTATTCGTGGAGACAAAACAAACAACTCAGAGCCTGTCACTGATAGGGGTTTGAGTTTGGCAACATGCTGTTGCTGGAAATATGAATTTCTTCCTCAGTTGTTATGGTTAGTGATCCAAACACCATGAATGCAGTCAAGAGTGATGTAAAATGTACACAGGTCTACACAGGTCTGATGTACACAGGTCTATGTTAGAAAACTGTTCAAAACTCTGACTAAATCGCAATGTCATGTTCCCATTGATAAGAAGTGCAATAATAGAAAAAAACACAAAAATGAAAGAATTTGAGCTATGTATTCTCTGATTTGCAGGAAAGCATTTTATGTGACTATTTGTTTTATAGTGCCGAAATTAACAATAATTTCGTAATTTCATAAGAACCCACATCATCATTCCTCTTCCAATATCCTAGAGAACCAAAAAGGCCCATAACCACCTCTCCTTATATCCCCAGGCAAGACGAGAATCAGTGGGGTGGTTTACAAGAAATCTGGATTAAAAGAAGAAATCTGGTAGGGCCTAATTGTTTCAAGAGGATTATCTCTGTGTACATAGAGAGTTTGGTTGGACCCGGTCTTGGTATTTGTTCCCAGCCTGTCATTATGTGATGTCTGTGGGGAGAGGCGAATAGAGGGTGGTCATGCCACTCTCCAAACCCAGATTAAAGGGCACTGTTACAGCCAGAACGGTTGAGAGTGCCCCCTTCTTTTCTCTGGATGAAAACAATTCAATAGTATGCATCACCGATGTGAGTAAGGGAAAGAGAAGACTTACACAGGGAATGTGCATAACATGACCCACATGAACAAATACTATAGTATACTATGGAATGAATACTATTGCATTCAATGTAGTGTTTTTTCTGACTTTACTGTAGTATTCACTGTTGTGTTTTTGCGGACTAAAGTCTGCAGAAACACTACAGTGAATACTGTACTATTTACTTGAGTATAATGTAGTATTTACAGTTAAATACTGTAGTAAAAGAAAACTGTAGTACTGTATATAATATAATACTTAATGTGGTGTTTTTGCAGACTAGTATACTGTAATATTTACTGTATTGGTTTTGGGGACATTACTGTAGTATTTACTATAGTGTTTTTGTTTTATTTTCTTTGAAATAGATGTCGAGGCTTTCTCCTTGAGGAAACCTACTGGAGAATTACTAAAAGAGTAAATTTGCCAGAACCTGTAGATAGGTAGGACTGGGGTCTGAACGGATAGTTCAGCACTTTCTCCACCTATATGGAACACAATATGGTCTATACTTGGCATGTAGGTTTCTCAGTTAGGGGTGGAACAAATTCTACAGTATAGACCTAAGTATTCTACAATATACTACAACGTTCTATAGTAAGTACTACACATGATCGAGGAAACTACAGTGTGTAGTATAGTATTCTACAGTATACTACAGTTTACTACAGAATTCTATAGTAAGCACTGTAGTATTCTATAGTAAACTGTAGTATTTTTTCATGTGGGATACGACCTGGGAAATTCTAACAGAATGATCAGATCTTCATTCAAGCTGGTTTTCATCATTTGATAGTCGTTTGATGAGAACATGAATTTCTTCCATTGCAATTAGATTAAAGAAAGGATGTCAAGCAACACAGGGAACCGCACTGTAACATATGGCGTTAGTACTTATAGTTAGATGAATGTTGCAACTAAGAAGGAACCGGGAATCTTGGTTTTATAGCACCAAAAGGACCACTTCCTCAGATCCATAGAAAAAAAACGTAGGCCCTGATTCCGACCCGAGTTAAGCACACGTAAATGTAACGTTATTACCTTTTTATGCACTTTTCTCTCTATGCGTATTCTGACCTTGAATCGGGAATAGCATGCTATTGTCACGACTTCCGCCGAAGTTGGTCCCTCTCCTTGTTCGGGCGGCGTTCGGCGGTCGACGTCACCGGTTTTCTAGCCGCCACGATCCACTTTTCATTTTCCATTTGTTTTGTCTTCATTGTACACACCTTGTTTCCATCCCATAATTATATGTTCCTTATTTAACCCTCTGTTTCCCCCATGGTTTTGTGCGTGTTTGTTCGTTGTAAGTTGGTCTGAATTTGTGAGCTTGATTATTTTCCTTCTTGGAATATTTGTTGTTTTGAGTAAAGTTACGTGAATTACTCATCTCTGTGTCCTGCGCCTGACTCCGCCTTACCTGCTACACCTAGATGCCTTACAGCTATTCTCATGCTTAAGTTCAAGGTCAGAATACGCATAGATCTCGGCCATGTAATTGTTGCTGTATTGTATTTATTTAACCTTTATTTAACTAGGCAAGTCAGTTAAGAATAAATTCTTATTTACAATGACGGCCTACCCCGGACGACGCTGGGCCAATGGGACTGCTCTATGGGACTGCTCTATGGGACTCCCAATTACGGCCGGTTGTAATACAGCCTGGAATCAAACCAGGGTCTGTAGTGATGCCTCTAGCACTGAGATGCAATGCCTTAGACCGCTGCGCCACTCGGGAGCCCTATAATCATTAGTAACAGTTGATAATATAAAAAAAGACATGTAGGCTAACTAAATCGTTATAGAGCAGGGTGCTGACCAAGCCATGACAGTTTGAACCCAATGCATGGTGCAATACTTGGCTGTGTCATCACATACAGTAATTCCATGGTTAGTGCAGTTAAAAGACAAGGGTATAGCGTACTATTGTACACTATTCTCCCTATTCTTCCAAATTGTAATTAAAGGTACACCATATTTAAATGGATGGCTTAAGATGAATGTACTGAAACCCTATTTGAATGAAAACTCCAAGAGAAAATCTGTTGGCCAGCAAGTGGGATGGTTTTCAGCGGTTGTATTACATTTATTCAGAGCGTGCAAGGGACCCACGCCTGCAAAGCCCGTTATGCCCCTTCATAACATAAGTCTGAATACCAACTACTGAGAAGGTGTACGTAAGGAAGGCACCATTTCCCAAGTTGGAATTGGGCCCTTGATGCCTATTGATTTCCACAGAGGATGTGTTGTTAGATCCAGATGTGGTGATATGGTGGGTATATGGCCGGGTGCTCTGAAAGTACATCTGTAATGACATCCAAGAGGCCATGTTCCAAATATATTCAGGCCAGCCCTGTGATCATGGTCTTCCAAAGAACCCACTTCTAATACACACTCAACATCAGTTGCATCTGGAAGCATCCATGGTCCCCTTCCCTCAACCAAATTCCTGGGTACAATTCCCATGGGAAAGACCTCACAGATGAAACGAGATTCAGACCAAATAAGGCTCCTCGCCACAATAAAAATGGGACATACAGTCAGGTCCAAAATTATTGACACACTTGATAAAGATAATCAAAAAAGACTGTATAGATGAAATAATACCAGTACTGAACTATATTGTAATTTTACAACTTGAGGAATATATTTTCCTTTGTTAATGATTCAATGGAATCAACCAAAACAACACATTTCTAAAATTATTTAAAAAAACAAAAAAAACAAGGGTCATAATTATTGACAGCCCTGTTTTCAACACTTTTTACACCCTCGGCACTGAGCTTTTCTCTATAATATTGTATGAGATTGGAGAACACATTGAGAGGGACCATTCAGAGGGGTTGGGTTAAATGTGGAAGGCACATTTCAGTTGAATGCATTCAGTTGTACAACTAACTAGGTATCCCCCTTTCCTTCCCTTTCCTCTGTACAGAATCTTTCCATATCCTTGATATCCTTCAGTCAGCACTTATGGACTGCTCTCTTCAATTCAGACCACATGTTTCAATGGGGTTTAAGTCCGGAGACTGAAATGGCCATTACAAAGTGTTGATTTTGTGGTCAATTAAAATGTCTTTGTGGACTTTGATGTGTGCTTGGGGTTACTGTCTTGCTGGAAGATCCACTTGTTGACAAGTTTCAGCCTCCTGGCAGAGGCCACCAGGATTTGGGCTAAAATGTCCTGGTACTTGGTAGAGTTCATGATACCGTTGACCTTAACAAGGGCCCCAGGACCAGTGGAAGCAAAATAGCCCTATAAGATCAAACATCCACCACCATATTTCACAGTAGGTATGAAGTTCTTATCTGTGTATGCTTTTTTCTTTCAACGCCAAACTTATCACTGGTTTTCGGGGCCAAAATCTGACTGTGCAACGCGGTTCCAATCCAAGTGCCAATGCCGTTCAGCAAACTCCAGGTTGTTTCCGTTTGTTGTTTGCTCTCAGTAAAATATTTTTTCTGGCGACCCTTCCAAAGAGCCTGTTGGCATGGAAGTGGTGTTTTATTGTAGATTTAGAGACTTTCAGCTCTATTCAATCCATATCGCGGAAGTTCAGCGTTAAGGTGTGATTGAAATTTACACGTTAGTGGAGACTGCATTCACGGTAAACACTGCATATGTCTGCTCAATCGGAAATTACGTTTAAATGTCTATTGTGCAATCTGTAACACTTCAGTAATTTTTGCTCATCTTTATCAAGGGTGTCATTCATTTCGAACCTGACTGCATATTCAATGCTACTCATCGCTGTAGACCTCTGAAGAAGTCTGAGGAGATTTTTGCTTTGAAAATCAAAGGAGTCTTTGTGAGGTTGGGACACAAATTATGTAATTAAAACTTAAAATGGCCCCCTTCTTTTTCAGTGCTGTACATGTGGTTTTTGAAAGGAACTCAGAAATGTGCTTCTCGCACACTAGATTGAGTCTGCTCACTGCAATGTTGTGACATGGGAGGAGGTTTATCAATGCGCAAAATATACATTATCCCTCTCTGTCTCTCCCTCTTTCTCTCTCTCGCTCTCTCTCTCTACCGCTCCTGCTGTCTCGACCTCTAACTGCTCGGCCATGGAAAACCAACTGACATTAACTCCCGAGGTGCTGACTTCTTGCACCCTCCACAACCCCTGTAATTATTATTTGACCCTGCTGGTCATCTATGAACGTTTGAACATCTTGAAGAACAATCTGGCCTTATTGGCCATGTACTGTTCTAATCTCCACCCGGCACAGCCAGAAGAGGACTGGCCACAGCTCAGAGCCTGGATCCTCTCTAGGTTACTTCCTAGGTTCCTGCCTTTCTAGGGCGTTTTTCCTAGCCAGCATGCTTCTACATTGCTTTCTGTTCGGGGGTTTTAGCCAGTGTTTCTGTGTAACCACTTCGTGACATCTGCTGATGTAAAAAGCGCACTATAAATACATTTGGTTGATTGATGTATGTGTGGTGTGGTTCTTTGAAGATTCCTTGTCTGGAAGTGAAGCCACATTTTGAGAGAAAGTGTTACCACCACTCTCTGCCACCCTCACCCTTAAAGGCAATGATATTCTCTCTGATGAAAGAGCAGCACAAAATGATAAGGTTGCTCCTCCTCGGCATTGTCCATTGTTCCCTTTATTTTCTCTCTCTATCTCCCACCTCCCCTTTCAATTCAATTCAATTCAATTCAATGGGCTTTATTGGCATGGGAAACACATGTTAACATTGCCAAAGCAAGTGAAGTAGATAATATACAAATGTGAAATAAACAATAAAAATGAACAGTAAACATTACACTCACAGAAGTTCCAAAAGAATAAAGACATTACAAATGTCATATTATGTATATATACAGTGTTGTAACGATGTACAAATGGTTAAAGTACAAAGGGAGAAGTATTTATCTCCTTTCCCTTATCCCTTTCCACATGAAGCCACCATTGGCTCTCTACCGCTGAAAAACACCAGTGTGCGACGTCTAAATGTGTCCTCTGCTTCCAGTGGAGCGTGGTCAGTGTAGATGTGTGGATGCACCAGGGTGTGAGAGAAAGGCTGTTTGGTGGTGTTTTGGGTGTTCCAGACAAGGCAGGAAGCAGCACTCATCCTGTACCACCTTCTGCTCTTAGTTCGGGCAGGAAATAGCACGGCAACCCACCGCTGATAAGACCAAGGAGCTGAGGAACGGCCACATGGTAAACAATACAGTACCAGACAAAAGAGAGAAACTACACACTGTGTGTGTGCGTGTGCGTGTGTGTGTGTACATGCATGACACAGAGAGAGAGAGCGAGAGAGCAGGAATCTATGTACAGTATCTATTGAGTAGGAATACAGTGCATGTTCTTGTGAGCAGGATGTAAGAATACCATATCTGTTTGAGCAGGAATACAGGGTGCGTTTGTGTTTCTGCGGTCCATTTGTGTGAGTCTGTGTGCGTTCGTGCATGCGTGTGTATGTGTGCACGTATCTGCAAAGTTTGTGGAAGCGTGCTTACATGCTTTTTGTATTACTATATGTTTGCGCAAGAATGGACCACATGTTATTGGGTGTGAGTGTGTACAAGTCTTGATCAATATCAGTATAACCGCCCATACGGTCAGCCATTAGAGCAGACGTGTTCTCTTGACTCAGTGGAAAGAGCGGATGCTGTTAAAATGGCTAATATCTTTGACGTCAATAGGCCAAATGGAAATCATTCAACGCCACATTCCTCGGGTTTTCCTCAAGTGGAGAAGTCATTTCCCCTCGCTGCTTAGCAAATTGACCTTGACTGTGAACATGCATTCACATAATATGCACATTCTTTCACCTTATGGAAACGAGTGCAGCTGAAGTCTGTGCATTGCTTTGGTTAGAAAGGGAGAACCGGCGCAGGTTGTCTTTCATTTCACCTCACGCAAGAGACATTCGCTTCTTAATTACCAGACTGATTACCGCTAGCAAACATTAAAAGGTGAATGTGTTCAGTGAAAATGGAGGAAAACTAAACTTCTGGAGGACCTATCATCCTTCTACTCCCTCCTCTACCATCTCCTCCTCTGCATCCGCTGCTAAAGCCACTTTCTAACACGGAAAATGGCAAGATCCTGCCTCTAACCCTAGGACACTGTTTCCACCTTCTCCTCCCTCGCTTTGAAAAGAAGGTTGACAATATCCACTCCTCGTTCACTCGGCCCACTGAGTCCACTGGTTCCACTCACACAGAACTACCCTACGCCCTGATCTCTTTCTCCTTTCTCTCGCCACATGTGACTAGACCATGGTACTTGCCTATGGAGCAGCAAGAGGAACTGCCCCTCCCTACCTTCAGGCTATGTTCATACCTTACACCCCAACTCGAGCACTCTGTTCTGCCACCTCTAGTCTCTTGGCCCTTCAACCCCTACTTACTATGACTGGGATATGTGGTTGTCCCACCTGTAAGTCACTCTGGATAAGAGCGTCTGCTAAATGACTAAAATGTAAATGTGATAATTGAAACCTGAAAAAGTATTTTGGCGGAAAACAGCGTTTAATGCGCTAAAGCACTAACCACACAATTTCCTTAAATAATGTTTTCATTTGGACAAGGGCATACATTTTATGTTACTCATCAATTCTAATGAAGGCTGAATTCAATATGCCTTAGGAGTCAGTGCTCTTTAGAGATTTCTACGGCCTTATCCAAAGATGGCCTGCCAAACTCGCTGTGAGGTATTTCCTCACTCAGAACACTCCCACCTATTTCCACCCTATTTCTCTCGACAGGGAGATGATTTATATGTATTAGGAAATCTGACTTAGGCAGCACGTCCAGCTCAGCTCGATTGCTATGGAGACTGTGAGGTGCAGCCCCAGTTCTTTGAGTTATATCTCAAGTTCAAAATCTGAATTATGGTTTGTCTCAAGTGAGTTATAATCATTTGGTTGAATGTTTTGACAAATTAACAGTTTGCTGTGTGTTTTCCCACCTTAGTCAGAGCTCATAAACACAACATGAAGCAAAAATTGGTTGCAAACACAACCACATAGTACTAGTAATTCCAAATGTTGATATAGCAATAAGAGTAGAATTTACAGTAAACTGAAACAGATAGATAGTCAAACAGACATAGCCAGGATTAAATGAAACAGAGAAACACACATCTTACCTGTCAGATAACTACCAGTACTCAGCATTTTAAATTACATTTCCTGTCAATGTATCCATGTTTCAAGTCCTTCTGAATGTGATTACACCCACCCTTATATGGACGAAGGAAAAGAGATGAGGGATAAGGAATGAGTGATGGGAGGGAGAAACACTGTTCATCACATGCTAACAAATGGGCCTCAGATGATATCAGCTGCTGGGGGAACAATAGAAATATTGTTTGTGATGTGTTTCCTTTTCCCTTTTGTTGGAATAAAAACAGGCTTCGGCCTGATGTAGAACTCAAGTAAAATAACATTGTATTTGTCACATGCCAAATACAACGGGTGTAGCCCTTCCCAACAATGTAGAGTTAACAAATAACAATAAAAAGACAAATAGTAACACAAGAGGAATAAAATACACCAGAATGGAGCAATACATACAGGGAGTATCAGTACCAGATCAATGTGGAGCTATATACAGGGAGTATCAGTACCAGATCAATGTGGAGCTATATACAGGGAGTACCAGTACCAGATCAATGAGGAGCTATATACAGGGAGTACCAGTACCAGATCAATGAGGAGCTATATACAGGGAATACCAGTACCAGATCAATGAGGAGCTATATACAGGGAGTATCAGTACCAGATCAATGTGGAGCTATATACAGGGAATACCAGTACCAGATCAATGAGGAGCTATATACAGGGAGTATCAGTACCAGATCAATGTGGAGCTATATACAGGGAGTACCAGTACCAGATCAATGAGGAGCTATATACAGGGAGTATCAGTACCAGATCAATGTGGAGCTACAATAACAGGGGAGGTTAGCATTTTATATCATACCCCCGAGACATGCTAACCTCTCACCATTACAATAACAGGGGAGGTTAGCATTTTATATCATACCCCCAAGACATGCTAACCTCTCACCATTACAATAACAGGGGAGGTTAGCATTTTTGGGGGAGTAGGATATTTGTGCGTCTGTAACTTTGACTGTATACAAAAAGTGCTGTAATTTCTAAACGGTTCACCCGATATGGATGAAAATACATTCAAATTAAAGCTGACAGTTTGCACTTTAACCTCATAATCATAGTCAAATCCAAAGTGCTAGAGTACAGGGCCAAAACTACAAAGAACGTGTCACTGTCTTAATATTTTTGAAGCACACTGTACATGAAGGCAGGATAGATAATAATATGAGTAAAATAAAGGACAGAGTAGCTCTGGTCTCTCTAAAAGGTATATATGTCTGTCATCCAGTAACAAAAATAGTGTGGATTTATCTATATGTTATTGTTAATCCAAGATGATAATTATATCCAGTTTTTGCACTAAATCGTAACTCTATTCATTTACTTCAGGCCTACTTTCCTTTGAAACAATTTCACCCCTTATAGGCTTAAAGCTTTCTTTGTACTCCATCCATCTTTCATAAGTCAAACGGCTTTAGACTGCCCTCCTAAAATGTACTTTTGTTTAACCAATATTCAAGTTTTAGAGGGGCTTTTTGCACAGATCACGGTTAATATATCTATTCAGCATATTTATTCTGTCTGGGCCATTATGTGTTCCGCTAAAAAGCCCTTTTTTAACACAGCAGTCAATTTTTATTTGCACCGCCCAAGAGAGGCCATGTCCTGAACATCTGCACAGGAAATGGACCACACTGCATCTATTTCCAGGAGCTCTGGCGTAACCTTATGGTCCAGTCTCGTTAAAACCCACTGCCATTACGGCTCGCTCTCTGGCGCTCCACCAGCCCCAGTTGCAGCCCAGGTCCTTTGTTTTTAGTGCATCTGGTGGATCAGATGAATTTCCTCTCCTCCAGGGTGACCTCGGCGCAGAGGTATTGTTTGAGGTGAACGGGGTGAACATGTTATATCTGATAAGATGGATTCGAGTGTGAGTAAGCGTCGGCCCATCTGGGCTTATCACGCTGAGATTTTCCAACTGACCCGTCTCGAGCCATGTGATTTGACCACTGGGCAAGCTCCTAGAACAATGATAATAGTTGCTGTGTGCTCGTGGATTGTTTCATTGTATTCACAGGAAGAATGCAGCAGCTCTCCAATGGAAAGTGAATGTGTGGTCAACCCAAAATAAGCCACACCATTACAGGGCCTACACTTTACACATTATGGTATTGTACTGGTCCAACGGCACTCTGTGGTGGGAGGAAGGCGAACCTAACCTCTAAAGACTAAGCTATAGAGCTAAGAATGCACAAATATTTCACTCATTTCAAAGAATGTCAGATTAGAATAAGACCTTAATTAAAACTTGGCGTTAAGAGCTTTGACAGATTGATGCTGCTGTATATGCATGCCAATGGGGTTCCTGTACTTACTGTAGGGAGATGGTAGACTACAGCTTCATATGAGAATCAGATTCCAATATATACAACAGCTGTCAAAAAAGGACAAATAATTTGGGTCCTCGCCTCAAATCGCAAAATATTTGATTCTAGGCTAAAGTACCACTGCCTAAGGACACGCATATCCCAAATACAAAAGAGTTTGATTTGAAATAGGAACAACTCCAACCCATCCTCTCTCATCCCTTTCCTGATGAGTTTTAAACCCCCAGGGGTGTTGACCAATGCAGTTGCAGCAGCAGTATCACCACCAGCTAAATTCAACTTCCTCATTGCTACACGGCTGGTTTGAGTGGATGTGCGGAATGTTCTGGTGACGCCATTAGCCGCAGCTCTCTTCGCCTCCTCCGTGTTGGCCCTCGCCTGCTGTACGTGTTAATGTTTACCACTGTGTACTCTTGTTGTCGAGAGGGGCGCCATGGCAACCGGGCCCCAATTCGCAGGCCTATGGTGTCTGGAGAAACAGTCAGACAGAGGGAAAAGCTATAAGTGTTAAAACGCCAGGACAGGCAGCCTGCCGAAAGTAGTCCAGGGAAGTGAAATACAAGAGCCAACACTGACGGAGAGTGGGCAAGCCGTTACCGTAGCGCACTGTTGATCTTGGCTGGTGCTTCTCCTTGCTGTGACGGAGTTAAAGGCAAGGCTTAAGAGCCCATCATTAGCTCTTTACTTTGAGCCGCAACAGAACGTTTCTGCAAGGCAGAATTAGCTCAAACTGACTTAGACTTTATTAATGAAGTGTAATGACACATATTTCATTCACTGTAGTGTAATGAAAAACACAGCTCATCAGTCATAGCGACCCATAGATGTTTTAAATAGTGTTGAACAGATGTGTCTGGCTCTGGCTCCATCCCTGGGGCGGGCAGCAGAGAGAATGCAACAGGGCTAGGTTTAGAAGGCGCAATGTGTTAGGCCCTTACTAATACAACATAGCATAACCCACTTATCACTGTGGTACAGTGGGTCTGGGCCCCTTTGTCAACCCTGGATGCGAGCCTCAGCCTCACAATGTGGAAAGCACTAAAAACAGGACTGAGAGTCTGTGCGCCTAGTATACTACAGATCCCAGGTCAGTTTGTGAGAGGGTCCTGTGACGTGTTGCAGCATCTCCAGGCTAATCTCCTCTGATGGTTGTTTTGCTGTGTTGTGTCGTCGCCCGTAGCCGCGCAGAACCTCTGCTTCCCTGGCACTACCTCCACATGTGGGAACGTTTAAGTCCCAGGCCCCCCTCCAGCTCCACCCCGGCAGGCGGACCCAGGCCCCAGTCACCTATGTCTGCCGGGTTCCTTTGCAGTTCAACCACGGGTTAGCCTACCGTAGCCATAACATGTGTAATGTACCGTGACACCGGGAGGAAAGAAAAAAAAAGGGGGGAAACGCTGCTCGACTGAATTCAAGGAGGCAAAATATCAATATGGTCCAGACTATAAGTGTTTGTGTACGTCTCAGTCTTCCCAGGCAGTGGCCACCGTTGACCCAGAATAAGCAACTGTCATTCTCCTCTGCCCTCTGGCCCACAGAGTCAGTTCCCCCCTGGGGACTCTTAATTCATAGGGCCAGGGATCTCACTCAGCCACTACAAATCTTTATCGGTTCCACAGTAATTTTTTGCATGGCATTTCACCCCATGACCAGTCCCCATTCACCGTCCATTGTTACTGTTATTGGAGAGGGCATGACATTTACCGTATACGCAGCACTCATTCAATAAGTTCCCATAACACAAGTCTTTATGAGGGCACAAGGTTAGAACTGGGAGAAGATAAGCTGGAAAACAGACGCTATGAAATAGGAGGTGCAGGTATTGTAGCTACAGTGGAAGAAAAAGTGACCCTCAACACTGCAACACAGCTCCTGAGTTGATGTTTTGTTTTGTCTTTCAGAGCATTCACTATGCACTATTTTGGCCCTGTAATAAACCTTTATAAATTTGTTTTTGGAGGGGGGGGGGATGTGAATGCAGACTACCTTATTTAACGTTTTAAATTATCTTAACGCATCTGAGCCATATAATAATACAATATCTGCACAGTTCTAATTCTTCTGCACGTCCTTCCCTCAAACAGTGGGAAACAGTGGTGTGAAGCCTTCAGGGAGCTCTCTGTTATGGCCACACATCGCTTACACACGCTCAAATTACAATCCTGCAAATCTTCAGGGGCCACACTTCGGCCCCTCCAGCCCGTGTGGTCCTCTGTCCGTTCTTGTTTGTTTGTTCGTGCTTGTTTGAGCATAAATGCTGTCCTTACCCCTCTTTTTCTCCCTTTTTCCTCCTTTTCCCTCTTTATTGCGGGGGCTCGTGTGGGATGAGGATGGTTTACATGCTGCTAGGAAAAGAGTGGATAAGAAGATCTGAGGGTTGTTATTAAAAAAATCGATGTGTTTGTTCCTGCTGCCAACTAGAGGATCCTGGTGCGTACAGTGCCTTCAGAAAGTATTCACACCCCTTGAATTTTCCCCCATTTAGTTGTGGTACAGACTGAATTCAAAATGTATTAAATTGCGATTTTGTGTCACTGGCCCACACACAATACCCCATAATGTCCAAGTGGAATAATGTTTTTAGAAATGTTGAGTCAATAAGTATTCAACCCCTTGTTACGGCAAGCATAAATAAGTTCAGGAGGGAAAAAATATGTATATTTTACCTTTATTTAACTAGGCAGGTCAGTTAAGAACAAATTCTTATTTTCAATGACGGCCTAGGAAGTGGGTTAACTGCCTTGTTTAAGGGCAGAACGACAGATTTGTACCTTGTCAGCTCGGGGATTCAAACTTGCAACCTTTTGATTACTAGTCCAACACTCTAACCACTAGGCTACCCTGCCGCCCCAAGTCACATAATAAGCTGCATGGACTCAGTCTGTGTTCAATAATAGTGTTTAACATCATTTTTGAATGACTACCTCATCTCTGTACACATAAGGTCCCTCAGTCGAGCAATACATTTCAAACACAGATTCAACCACAAAGACCAGGGAGGTTTTCCAATGCCTCGCAAAGAAGGGTAGGAAAAGGGTCGGTAAGAAAAGCAGACATTGAATGTCCGTTCATTTAATCAAGGTGAAGTTATTAATTACTGTAAAGCGTCTGTGTGTAGCTGGTGACATGAGTCAGGCGCAGGACAGCGGATATGAGTAATGAAAGCAATTTTATTCAATAATATCACAATACACGTTGTATAAATACAAAGCCACAAATACGGACCGCAATACAATAAACAATTACTCACAAACAAACATGGGGGACAGAGGGTTAAATAATGAACAAGTAATGGAAATTGAAACCAGGTGTGTAAGACAAAGACAAAACAAATGGAAAATGAAATAAAGTCACCATGAGGCCAACGGTGACTTTATAGAGTGTAATGGCTGTGATAGGAGAAAACTGAGGATGGACCAACAACATTATAGTTACTCCACAATACTAACCTAAATGACAGAGTGAAAAGAAGAAAGCCTGTACAGAATAAAAATATCCCAAACATGCATCCTGTTTGCAACAAGGCACTAAAGTAAAACTGCAAAAAATGTGACAAAGAAATTAACTTTATGTCCTGAATACAAACCGTTATGTTTTGGACATATCCAACACAACACATCACTGAGTACCACTCTTCGTGTTGTGGTACTCAGTGTGGCTGCATCAGTGTGGCTGCATCATGTTATGGATATGCTTGTCATCGGCAAGGACTAAGGAGCTATTTAGGATGAAAATAAATGGAATAGAGCTAAGCAAAGGCAAAATCATAGGGGAAAACCTGGTTGTCTGCTGTCCAACAGACACTAGGAGACAAATTCACCTTTCAGCAGGACAATGACCTAAAACACAAGGTCAAATACACACTGGAGTTACTTACCAAGATGACATTGAATGTTCCTGAGTGACTTAGTTACAGTTTTGACTTAAATGAGCTAGTAAATATATGACAAGACTTGAAAATGGCCTTCTAGCAATGATCAACAACCAACTTGACAGAGGTTGAAAGATTTTCAAAAGAATAATGTTCAAATATTGTACAATCCAGGTGTGCAATGCTCTTAGAAACGTACCCAAAAAGACTCACAGCTGTAATCGCTGCCAAAGGGGATTTTAACATTTATTGACTCAAGGGTGTAAATAATATATACTGCTCAAAAAAATAAAGGGAACACTTAAACAACACATCCTAGATCTGAATGAAAGAAATAATCTTATTAAATACTTTTTTCTTTACATAGTTGAATGTGCTGACAACAAAATCACACAAAAATAATCAATGGAAATCCAATTTATCAACCCATGGAGGTCTGGATTTGGAGTCACACTCAAAATTAAAGTGGAAAACCACAATACAGGCTGATCCAACTTTGATGTAATGTCCTTAAAACAAGTCAAAATGAGGCTCAGTAGTGTGTGTGGCCTCCACGTGCCTGTATGACCTCCCTACAATGCCTGGGCATGCTCCTGATGAGGTGGCGGATGGTCTCCTGAGGGATCTCCTCCCAAACCTGGACTAAAGCATCCGCCAACTCCTGGACAGTCTGTGGTGCAACGTGGCGTTGGTGGATGGAGCGAGACATGATGTTCCAGATGTGCTCAATTGGAATCAGGTCTGGGGAACGGGCGGGCCAGTCCATAGCATCAATGCCTTCCTCTTGCAGGAACTGCTGACACACTCCAGCCACATGAGGTCTAGCATTGTCTTGCATTAGGAGGAACCCAGGGCCAACCGCACCAGCATATGGTCTCACAAGGGGTCTGAGGATCTCATCTCGGTACCTAATGGCAGTCAGGCTACCTCTGGCGAGCACATGGAGGGCTGTGCGGCCCCCCAAAGAAATTCCACCCCACACCATGACTGACCCACCGCCAAACTGGTCATGCTGGAGGATTTTGCAGGCAGCAGAACGTTCTCCACGGCGTCTCCAGACTCTGTCACGTCTGTCACATGTGCTCAGTGTGAACCTGCTTTCATCTGTGAAGCGCACAGGGCGCCAGTGGCGAATTTGCCAATCTTGGTGTTCTCTGGCAAATGCCAAACGTCCTGCACGGTGTTGGGCTGTAAGCACAACCCCCACCTGTGGACGTCGGGCCCTCATACCACCCTCATGGAGTCGGTTTCTGACCGTTTGAGCAGACACATGCACATTTGTGGCCTGCTGGAGGTCATTTTGCAGGGCTCTGGCAGTGCTCCTCCTGCTCCTCCTTGCACAAAGGCGGAGGTAGCGGTCCTGCTGCTGGGTTGTTGCCCTCCTACGGCCTCCTCCACGTCTCCTGATGTACTGGCCTGTCTCCTGGTAGCGCCTCCATGCTCTGGACACTACGCTGACAGACACAGCAAACCTTCTTGCCACAGCTCGCATTGATGTGCCATCCTGGACGAGCTGCACTACCTGAGCCACTTGTGTGGGTTGTAGACTCCGTCTCATGCTACCACTAGAGTGAAAGCACCGCCAGCATTCAAAAGTGACCAAAACATCAGCCAGGAAGCATAGGAACTGAGAAGTCCCCACCTGCAGAACCACTCCTTTATTGGGGGTGTCTTGCTAATTGCCTATAATTTCCACCTGTCGTCTATTCCATTTGCACAACAGCATGTGAGATTTATTGTCAATCAGTGTTGCTTCCTAAGTGGACAGTTTGATTTCACAGAAGTGTGATTGACTTGGAGTTACTTTGTGTTGTTTAAGTGTTCCCTTTATTTTTTTGAGCAGTGTATTTCTGTATTTCATTTTCAATAAATTTGCAACTATTTCTAAAAACATGTTTTCACTTTGACATTATGGGTATTGTGTGTAGAAGGCATTTTGAATCCATTTTGAATTCAGGCTGTAACACAACAAAAAGTGGAATCAGTCAAGGTGTATGAGTACTTTCTGAAGGCCCTGTACATCCTTGAAGGGTTGATGATTCTGCCAGCTAAATTACAGCAGTGGGAAATGGTGAAAAAAACTGACATACCAGAATAAATTAGTTAGATGGTTTCAGTGGGTCATTTTCCAATTGCATGCTGTCAATATACTGGGAGTATAGTTTATATGATACGGCAATCACAACAAATACAAAGTTTCTATTTATATGTTATATTCCATCGAGGCTAATCTTCCTGGGTTCTGACAATACAAAGACTCCAAACACAATTTCAGACGTACAATCATAGAATCACTTACAGAATCTATGAATTGTATTCTTTCCATGCGTACAATACATTACATCATTGAGGACTACTGTAACTAATCTCACCCAACAGGAGCAATTGAGCCCGGGAACGAGGTTATACTGTAGCCTACATATTACAGTTAGTGTACAAAAAGATGGACACTTACCTCAAGTGGAGTCAGTCAAATTGTGAGGATAGCTGTTGGATGTCCATTGGGTGACTAGCTGGCCAGAGAACCGAGCTGCCTGCCTGCCTACCTGCCCGCCTACCTGCCTGCCTACCTGCCTGCCTACCTGCCTGCCTACCTGCCTGCCTACCTGCCTGCCTACCTGCCTGCCTACCTGCCTGCCTACCTGCCTGCCTACCTGCCTGCCTACCTGCCTGCCTACCTGCCTGCCTACCTGCCTGCCTACCTGCCTGCCTACCTGCCTGCCTACCTGCCTGCCTACCTGCCTGCCTGCCTACCTGCCTGCCTACCTGCCTGCCTACCTGCCTGCCTACCTGCCTGCCTACCTGCCTGCCTACCTGCCTGCCTACCTGCCTGCCTACCTGCCTGCCTGCCTGCCTGCCTGCCTGCCTGCCTGCCTGCCTGCCTGCCTGCCTGCCTGCCTGCCTGCCTGCCTGCCTGCCTGCCTGCCTGCCTGCCTGCCCGCCCTCAATGCCAGTTGATGTTGGCAGTCAGGTCTCCTCTGCTCTGGGACTGGGAGTGATGAGGAAGCCCAAACTACACCACTGAGACCAGAACATCTGAGCGTAATGGAGCAGATAACTGTGCTCTTAACCAGGTTAATAAAGGGCAATAGCTTTAAAGATTAGAGGTCAATGGCAAATAAGTATTGTGGACTTGCGAACATAATAGTAATGTGGTTTACTTTAAGACCTTAATTCAGACATCCAAAGTGATCAATGAGTCCAGGGATGTGTACGCTCTCTGTGAGGAAGGTGGTGGAGTTGTTTAGCCATCCATAAAACCAGACTGAATTGGCAAAACTAAGAATTGACAGTTTGAGTTTCTTCTTGTGCAGATTCAAACGCTTGCCATCAACCACTCAGCAATGGTGAACTACAGTAATTTCTTCCCCATATCTCTGCACCAGCAGAGGGCAACCAGTCTTTGCTAAGGGAAACACCACAAAGGGGCGCTAATGTAAATGCAACAAGCAGCATTGGCTAGTATTTAATAATTAATTTGTGTCTATTTCATAATGAAATGTGATAGTGTGTTGAGTGTTCACGTCCTCAATAATCACCTATTGCCATCTGTGTATTGAGAGCAGCAAAAGGCCCTTGGCGCACAGTACAACCTCGGGACTAGAAAAGCCTTGTGTGCAGCATGGCTCCCACGAGATTCAATTGTTCCACTAATGTCATTGTGAACTTCAATGTGGCTGGCCCTGCTCCCAATTCCTGCGATACAATGATAGCAATTCATCATGGGAATATTGAAACTGAGAGAGCTGTCTGATTTAAAGCCAGGGGCAGTGTGAGTTATTCGGCGCTGTCGAAGGGGGCCTCGTATTTTCATTGTTCGACGTCGACGTGACAGCGTGTTATTTATTTGTCCTCCTGTCTTGTCCTTCTGTCTCGGTGGCAGCGTTCGTTCTCACCTTGTTTATCAATTAGACCCCACCGCAGCCCTTTGACAAGGCGCTCATTCTGTGAGCAGAACAATGCGCAGTCAGACTCGAGCTCTATTGTCTAATTGTTTAAGCTAACAGTGTTAGCTAGCAGCGTGTCTAGACAAGGTTATTTACGCAATACTGCCTCACTAATAGAGGTTAATATGACAGAATGAAAAATCCATTGAATTAAAATGAGCATAGCGCTGTGTACTGTATGTGCAAGCTTGGTTGGCTACACTGCACCTACTCCTAGACACAAACAAATAGCTGCTAACATAACTAGAGCCAAACCCCATATTATCCTGTGTCTCTTGGGCTGGTCTGTTAGTTTTGGTTCTGGCATTAGATTCCCTCGTAATTTGCTCTCTTACTGGAATGTCAGCTTATTTGGGAGCACCAGGTGCAAGTCAGCTGTGTGCTGAGTATCACAGATTCTTGATTGAATTTCCACTGATGTGCACCTGGAAGATTAGATCATTAGATTCCCATCTGATCCAACCCAATTGTACAGCTTCCCTTATTCCATTAAGCTATGTGTAAATCAATTGTGCTCAACTAGCCGCAACACAAAAACAGCAAAGCAAGAATCCCTTATTCCCCATTGAACAGAAGACCATAGGCAGGCACAGACAGAATGCCAAGCTTGTAGAATAGGTTCTGGAGGGCTATTGACGCTGGCTCACTATTTGGGCTGAGAAGTATCCCAGTTTTAAAGTGCAGTAGTTACTACGTTTGTACAGCAGAAGGCACTGTTCTGCACACATAAGGACTCATGATAACAGCCACTTCTATGTATATCATGATCATATACACATCGCTGGTACGTATTCCTATAAGTCAGGAGTACTTTATCACTTTCTTTTTCCCTCACAAATGACTACCAAACCATGGTACGCTTATCACATATCAAGGCAATCCCCCCCCAAAAACAAGGTCATCTAACAGTTTCACAGTAACACATACCTCTATATATTCAGGAGATGAATGGTAAGTCACATCATTCTCTCTCAGTGGCGATGTCCTTTCAGTTGATTCCAGTCCCTCCCCTGACGCATCCTCCTCAGCGAGATAACATCTGTGTTCGTCTGCTGCACCCTTGTGGTGTTTGGCTGGAAGGAACATCCCTCCTGTGCACCAGATAAGAGCGGACTACACCGCTATGTTTAAACAGGCAGGCCAATTCGGATATCTTTGCCAGTATTGGTCTTTCGACCAATCAGATCAGATCTTTTGACAATAATTGGGCAAAAGATCAGAATTGTGTAAACACAACCAGTATCTAACAAATACAGACTAATATATAACGTTATGTCTCTCACCATACATTTTGAGTTTACACATAAACAAAGCAGATCGGAACATCTGTGAATGCAGGCCCAAACGAGGGCGCCAACCTCCCATTCTCTTTCTCTATTATCTAACACATATCAGTCAATTCTTCTCTATCAAGACATCCTTTGTCCTTTCCCTGAAGCCGGCTTCTCTGCCGTTGATTATGACCACTTCACACCCAGTCAGGCAGCTGCTCTTTTCTATGGGGAATATCATTGATACTGTAAGTGTTAACTCCATTTCTGAAACCTGTAATTATGGGAGGATGTGTTTGGCTGGAGGTCACATGACATGGCAGGTGGCAGACTTGGGGCTCCCAAGTGGCGCAGCGGTCTAAGACACTGCATCTCAGTGCTAGAGGCGTCACTGCAGACAACCTGGTTTGAATTCAGACTGTATCACAATCGGCCATGATTCGGAGTCCCATAGGGCGGCGCACAATTGTCCCAGCGTCGTCCGGGTTTGGGGCAGGCCGTCATTGTAAATACTCATTTGTTCTTAACTGACTTACCTAGTTAAATAAAAATACAATGTAAAAAATGTAGATGTAGGTAATGTATTTAATACTTCAATTGGACCCCACTGCATTGCACACAATTATATATGGAATACTAGTATTGGGGCTAAGAGGCAGGTGTATTGGTATGGGAGGGGTGGTGTTTTATTACAGGAGATGGGGTAGAGTTAGTAGTTGACAATATGGTGTCTACCACTTGCACTAAAAAGAGTACCGTTTTTTTTATTGTAACAAAGACCATGTTTTGCAGTTACAAAGATTGAGACATTAGAGTCAAATAACGAGGCACATTCGCGATTTTTTCCTCATTTTTTTATTGAAAGCTTCATCAGAGAAAAAAACAACTCATTAAAACCGAAGTTTAATCCTAACATCCACAGATGTACAGATATTTATCAAGGATCACACACACTGAGTGGCGTGCATAAGGCATGACCACATCCTCCGCACTGACCCAAAGAAAAGCAAAAATAGAAAAACAACAAAAAACAGAACTAAACAAAAATATCTAAGAACCGCTTTGCTGTCCTAATAAATATTCCTCTTTTTTTTATATTGTATAATAATCCTGACGCTTAATGAAAGTTCTGGAGGTTTCTTTAGCAAATTTGGTTGGCCATTTCCAATGATAGTTACTCAATAGTGTTTGACGTCTCTGGGAGCCATTTCATTCTGAGGAAGGTGTGTGTTAGGTTAGCCAGTTGGCTGAGCTCCTGGGGATGTGTGGCCAATCGATGCCTCCCGTCAAAGGTGAACCGGAGCATCAATTAAAAAGCGTGGGCCACATTTTTTTTTGTTGGAGCAATTTCCCCACTGAATTACGTGGTGGTAAGAGCTGAAAGAGTGTTGAGTTATATCGAGCCCGGAGCTCTTCTGTCACACTTCACAGTGGGAGGCCCAACTCTGAGGCACCGTCTGTCATAGTACAGTCCAGTTGTGCACTGTATGGGGAATAGGGTGCCAATATAGGACACAGTATCCCCTATATAGAAATAGGGTCCATTTTGGACACAGGGCCAGTCTTCTCTAAACCACTGTCTAGTCACAATGGGGGAAATCACAAGAAGCCTATGACAATGGGGTATGACATTGAACAACTTGGAATGCCATTGTGGTGAATATGTTCCTAGGACTTGATAGAAATATGGTAGATAGATATGACTGACTGGCTTGATATCTGGACGGAGGCAGTGAGACAGACACAGCATGGGACGGATTGGAGAAGTGGACGGTGTAAAAAAAGGCAGTGAACTGAAGCAGCTCTGTAGCCCAGCCTGGATAGATACTGTAGACTGAAACTGAACACTGCTGTTCTGTAGATACCAAAGACATAGGGGCGAATCCTAACTTCCACTAAAGTCAATGTTTAAGTTAGTGATGCATTGATGTCAATGGGAGAGAAAGTGAACATTTTACTTACGTGGAAGTTGGCCCCATAGAGCCAAGGTAACTGAGACTCTATGCTGGTGAGCAATGGAGAACATAGGTTTAGTCTCTCAGTGATAACCTTACTCTGACGAAGAGATAATGAGAAGACTAACACACTGACTGAAACACTGTGTGTGTGTGTGTGTGTGTGTGTGTGTGTGTGTGTGTGTGTGTGTGTGTGTGTGTGTGTGTGTGTAATACTCAGAAATGTCTGGCAATAGTGAGTATGTGTGTGTGTGTGTGTGTGTGTGTGTGTGTGTGTGTGTGTGTGTGTGTGTGTGTGTGTGTGTGCGTGCCAGCGGATGTAGTAGAACATGCCTCCAATTAGTAACAGGTGGAGGTGCACAACACAGCGCCTCGACAACTTCTGCCTGGCAACAGGAGCTAATGACCCTCTCTGGCTGGTTTGTTCTGACACATAGGCTAGCTAGCTAGATCTTTAACTGCAGCTCCCTAAAACGTAGTGAGAATCACTGTACATTTCTAACAGACAGTTTACCAGGCCTTTGTGCTACAACTAGCGTAGAATAAGAGAGGAGTTCAGTCAGTCTTGATACTGCCATTTCAACGACGTAATGACCTCATCGATATCGCTCTTACTCGATCGAGGGAAACTCTCCTCACTTCAATGTTTTGTCTTTCTTGAATCTCAGGTAGCAATTTGGAGCGCATACGGTTCTGTTGTGTGCTTTTTGTCATTTCTATTTGTAACCTAATTTTCCTTGTATGTCATTGCTATTGAATCTTAGACGGTAACAATAAGTGTAGAGCGTTGATCTTTGTGATCAAAGGAGATTGTGGTCAGAGTGATCTATGACGTAGAGCACATAGTTTCAGGTACAGTTTGAACACCATAGAGGTTGAGGAGCAAACGTCGACCCGACCGACGGTCTAGCTTAAGATCTGGATACCTCATACTGTAGCAGCTAGCCTGCTCACGCGTGGCAGGAAAGAAAAATACGCAGCAAAAACAATGTTATTACCCAGAGAGACGTGCAGAAATGTAGACGCTTGTTGTCACTGGTGTGAAAAGGGTACAGACGTTTTGGGTTTGTTTGTCTGTTGGAATTGTGAAGTGGGTGACTTTGCGCATATATCTTGTGATCTCAAAGTTTTCTGTACTCGGAAAGTTAACGCAAAAGAAGAGGGGAAGTGACAGGGTGAGTGAAAAGAGGAAAGAGAGAGGTGTTTGGGGACAGTGAGCAGCTGAGTAGCTCTGGTGTTGGTAGATTGGTACAGTAAATGTGATCATTGACTTGTCATTGGATGGAAGACATGTGGGTTGAATGTTTTACGGGACAACAGATTGTGGAATGGTTCTATTTTCTCCGATTGCATTGCCTGTGTTACGGTGGCTATGATGGCAGCTCACCATGTAGACTACGTAGTTCACGATGTGCCCGTTTTCTCTTGGTTGTGAAAAGCACAACCCAATGGGATGAGCCACTGTAGTAAATGAATGTTGATCAAATGATCAACAATAGCCAGTGCGTCACAGACCAATGGACACAAAGCAGGCACATGCCCAAGACAGCTTTCACTGTAGCACCTTAGAGTAGGTTATACATTTGTACTAGTATTTTCATTAGCACAACTCCTTCAAAAATGTACGGTTCCCTTATATAAGATTGCTTTTCCGTGTGCTTTTTTTCTATCCTGTAGATATTGGAATCATTTGGAAGCTTCGTTAAAGGCACTCGATAAACAATTACATTGTTACAGACCCATGATGTCACTGCCATCTTTCCCAGAACGCAATGCACAGCCTGCCGTTGAATCACATGAACTGATGGATCTCAATATGTGCAATTGTTAACGAAAAAAGAACACCAAAATTCCCTCTTTTTTTCAAAAAAAAAGAGGCTTTGAGGGACACTGGAGCGGATCCCAATGCCCTGAGGGGAGACAAATTGGGCCCCGTCAATTGAGAATGTGACTAAAATTGGTTTTGTGGTTCAGCTCCTGCACTGTCCAATAAAGAGGGAAAACCTCACAGAGGAAGAGCGAGAGAAGAGAGAGTGATGCCTTTTTATGGCTCTAGCACCACAGCAAGCAGGCAGGCAGGGACACAGAGGAGGTGTCCGGAATGGAACCCTATTCTTAACATAGAGCCCTATTTTATGACCAGAGCCCTATATATTTAATTTTATTTAACCTTTATTTAACTAGGTAAGTCAGTCAAGAACAAATTATTATTTACAATGACGGCCTGCCCCGGGCCAAACCCGGACGGCGCTGGGACAATTGTGCGCCTCCCTATGGGACTCCCAATCATGGCCGGATGTGATATAGCCTGGATTCGAACTAGGGACTGTAGTGATGCCTTTTGTACTGAGATGCAGTGCCTGGTCAAATGTAGTGCACTATATAGGGAATAAGGTCCCATTTCAGACACAAGTTACTGTAATGGGGATAGAGACACACTGCGCTCCAGTTACAAGTTACTGTAATGGGGATAGAGACACACAGCGCTCCAGACACAAGTTACTGTAATGGGGATAGAGACACACAGCGCTCCAGACACAAGTTACTGTAATGGGGATAGAGACACACAGCACTCCAGACACAAGTTACTGTAATGGGGATAGAGACACACAGCGCTCCAGACACAAGTTACTGTAATGGGGATAGAGACACACAGCGCTCCAGACACAAGTTACTGTAATGGGGATAGAGACACACAGCGCTCCAGACACAAGTTACTGTAATGGGGATAGAGACACACAGCGCTCCAGACACAAGTTACTGTAATGGGGATAGAGACACACAGCGCTCCAGACACAAGTTACTGTAATGGGGATAGAGACACACAGCGCTCCAGACACAAGTTACTGTAATGGGGATAGAGACACACAGCGCTCCAGACACAAGTTACTGTAATGGGGATAGAGACACACAGCGCTCCAGACACAAGTTACTGTAATGGGGATAGAGACACACAGCGCTCCAGACACAAGTTACTGTAATGGGGATAGAGACACACAGCGCTCCAGACACAAGTTACTGTAATGGGGATAGAGACACACAGCGCTCCAGACACAAGTTACTGTAATGGGGATAGAGACACACAGCGCTCCAGACACAAGTTACTGTAATGGGGATAGAGACACACAGCGCTCCAGACACAAGTTACTGTAATGGGGATAGAGACACACAGCGCTCCAGATACAAGTTACTGTAATGGGGATAGAGACACACAGCGCTCCAGACACAAGTTACTGTAATGGGGATAGCGTGCCTGCCATCCCACAGCCGCACGCCATTTATTACGCGACAAATCTCCAGAGATGAAATCATTCAAAAAAAATCTCAAATGGCAATGGATAGGGGTTTGATGGAAGGCTGAAAGGGGTGAGGCAGAGATGTTTACAGGCTATTGAGTCTAGAGGCTGAGAAGACAGGCTTTTTAGGCTTGGCTGAAAGGTTACTGTCAACATTATTGGAGTGTACTATTCTGTCTGGAAAATAGCCCCTTAGGTTTGAGTACAGTAGTGTTTATCCAGCCCATAAATATGGATCTCCAAGAGAGATAATGTTTGCTAAAGCAGATAACACTACCGTATGCTTCCATGTGTTCGTTTTGCGTTTGGAGTTCAGAGATATATTAAATCCAGAAGCACATCAGAGGTCAACCTGCCAACGCTAGTCTTGAATCAAGTGCCTGTCTTCCTAAGTACATAGTGCCTGGGATAGCACGACATGTTTTAAGTCCACGTAGACAGAAATATGCTGGAGAGTTTTGTTATGTGTTGTCTGGATGACTGGAGAGAGGGAAAAAAATGCAGGGTAACGTTGATGAGACTCCCGGGGAGGGGATAAAATGTATCCGTTTCGTTCAGTTGTCATTGATCCAATGAGATAAAAGAGAAAGCGTCGAGGCAGAAAACAGTGAGCCGACAAAGCCAGAAGCGACGCATCAATGACTGAGGAGCGAGCCTGCAGCGTTCCCCAATATTTCCTATAGTGTATTGTTTATTGTTGACTGGTGGAATGCCCCCATAGTTGACGAAAGAGTGAAACACGACAGATGAGAGACGGAAAGACAATTTAAGTGGTAGAGAGGGACGTTAGGTCGAACTGCCACTAGTTGGATCATGCGTTCAAATACTGTTTTGACGTCAGTGTGATAGCTTCGACAACCGTGGAAGGTAGCTTAAACCAAAACGTGTAATTGTAATAAAAAAGGAAAAGTACGGACTGGTCCGGCCATCAAGGTCAAATTAAAAACAACAATGACAACAGCAACAACAACAATATCAACAATAACATCAACAACATCAACAACAAAATCGAACTGAAAAACAACAAAACTCTGGATCAGAGTGTCTCTTCATCTTTGGTATAAAAATGGCCATCCTTGGGCTGCATTTGATCCACAACTAGGAAAGACTACAGAAATTGTCAACAATTTCTTCTATTGCTTTTGCACTGATTGGTTTAAACCGTAAGCTCCTACTCAATCTACGAAGTTTATCACTGCGCGAATTTTTTTTTCTACCGTTTTTTGTTTGTTTTAGATTTTTTTTCATTCTTTTCTTTGTTCTTTTTTTATAGTGTGACAAGCAAAGCGGGCTAAAAACACCATCAAGCTCATAAAAAAGGTCAAATGTAGCAGATAAAAGCACTAATGTCATCAACAGCAATCTTGCCATGTAAAATAATTATTATGATAATAAAAACAAGTTCAGCATTTGCAACAGACTGCATTTTCTACAATGCAGTGTCTTTTTTTCTCCTCATTGTGAAAAATCTCCTCAAAGCTTTTATCATTTCCCACTCTTTTCCTCAGCAGACATTTACTTTTTTCTCTTAGATTTAGTAACCTCTGACATAATTATTTATCAAAGTTTTCTTCTAACGAAGAAAAGAAAAAAAAACTCTTGTCTATTAAATCTGTACAGCTTATGTGATAGATTTTGTTTTAATGTCTCTAGCTCAACCCCTGCAGTATCATGTACCATCACAGTGGTCCAAGAGACTGATTTAGATCGCTTTTTATTTTCAACGAGACGCCAGACTTTACTCTCCGTAAAAAGTCATCTGACGCCCTTAAAATTAAGGCCATGAAGATTCAAGAAAGAAAAACACTTATTTGGAATATATCTAGAAAACTCAAATTTAACACGAGAAAAAAAAAGTGAAAAGAAATCATAGCTTAATATCTAAGGAAGACAATCTCTGTGTATCTCAAACTTTGACTTCCCCTTTTCTAATTACAAAATAAACCTCATCACCTACCTACCTGCGCATTCAACATTTCCCTATTTATTTTTAATTTTTTTCAGTTGAGAAAGTCAAGCTCAAGCCCAGCCCACCAGGCAGGTTGCCAGACTAAACATTTTCAACTCTTTGCACTGTGCCCAGCGACTAGACCCCCCCCCCCCCCACCCCACCCCACCCTCCCTCCTCTCTTTCTCGCTCTCTCTCCCTCTCTCTCTGTCTCTGTAACTCTCTTAGGCCAGGTAGGAAATGAAAAAAGTGTCTCTTTTTTGGTGCCTGGGCAATCTGGAAGCAATCTCTCTTCTCCACATTCTCAGTGCAGCCAACCCCCCTGTCTCAAGGCAACACTGTCACAGGAATATTCTCCTCGTCCGTCGCTATCTAATGAGGAAGAGAAGAACCACAACGAGAGAGAATCAAAGGAAAGGTAATCATCATAATGCACACACTCTAAAATGACAATAAAGGGATAGTTCACTCAAATGACAAAATTACATATTGGTTTCCATACCGTGTAGTGTAAACAGTCTACAGACACGGTATGACAGCATTTGAAAACAGTGTCCAGGTGAACAAAACCAAAGCACGGAATGTCATCATACCCTGTCCATAGACTGCTTACAGAGTAAGGAAAAAAATATATCATTTGTAATTTGGGTAAACTATCCCTTTTAATTAGTCAACAGACCAAAAAACTCACTGTCAAAGAATAAAGCAACAAATAGTCAGCTACGATATGGCATAACAATAGACAATGACAGGTATAAGTCATCGTAACCAAATAGACTCCAGAATCCTTATCGGCAATAGGATGTGTTGTTGATATGTATAGTGAGAAGATGGCAGCAATACTCACTTGGACTGGTATGAGTAAGCAACATGGTCGCTGGACCCGTCCACCTGGATCTGTTGCTGCTGCCCACTCACGTCATGCGACGAGGGGGCCACTGACTGAGGAGAGGCATCCGTGACCACTCCCTACGGGGACAGGAAGTGGGCGTGAGACAACAGGACGTGACATCATCCTCCATGTAACGCAATGTAACCGTCTAGTAATATATTGTATGACATCACATTCTCTGTATGTCTCTGCATAATTATGTACCAATCTGTTTAAATACATCTAAACCCAATACCACAGTAGCCTTGACAAAACAAACTGCTTTTAAAGTCACAAGGCTACATGTGAGAGGGTAAGGGTTTCATTACTGTATTTACTGTAAGGTTTAACGTCCTAACCTCACTGAACGTCAGCCATCGTGGTCTCATCTCCTCCATCACCTTAACAAGATGTCAAGGACGCTCTCAACACCATGTTTATACATCATCCTCCGAGACACTCCTTGTCTACAGCTCATCTCAACAGCACTGATATATAGAACCTCACTGATGGTGGCATCCACCATGTGTGGCATTGAGAACGGAATAGGTGAGAGAGACAACAAGAGAACCCCTGGGCTAACGCTATGTCTCCGAGTCTCTCGTCTCTCTCTCCAGCCGGTGACTTTATGAAGGGTGGCTATCTCCTGATTATCCTCTCCTCTATGGAGCTGTAGAGATGGATGGTGGTGTCAGGGCGTTGTCGGCTGGGCAGCCGCTCGCTAACCAGAGGCCTGGGGCTGAAGGATGTGTGTGTTGAGCACACGGGCCATCCGGGAGAGGGACAGCTCCGCCGGCAGTGTGTCTCAATTCAGCGCCTGTCATCTGATACAGGTTGATGCTCCATCTGAATGGGCCGGCGCCATCAGCCCTCCAGACAGCCTTCCACACTCATCATTTCTCAGCGTGTACCCGCCTGCTCTGAGCTGCACACTCGGCACGCTCAACAGTAGCAAGCCGTGGCAACACGTGTGCTTGGCAGTTCTTATCGAGTGGATGTTGCAGTGTCACTGTGCGTGTTTGTGCGTGTGTGTATCTATGTCTACCTCTGTGTGTGAGAGAGTGTGTATGCATTTCTGTCCTTAGGAGTGTATGTGTGTGTGTGTGTGTGTGTGTGTGTGTGTGTGTGTGTGTGTGTGTGTGTGTGTGTGTGTGTGTGTGTGTGTGTGTGTGTGTGTGTGTGTGCATGCATCTGTGTATGAGTGTGTATCCGTGTGTGTGTGTGTGTGTGTGTGTGTGTGTGTGTGTGTATCCATGTGTGTCCATGTCTGTGTGTGTGTTTTTATGTTTTACTATCCTTGTGGGTACCAGAACCCCTCACAAGGATAGTAAAACAAGGAAAAAGTGGGGACATTTCACTGGACCTCACAGGGAAAAAGGCTATTTGAGGCTTAGGGGTTAGGTTTAAGAGTTAGGGTTACGTTTAAGGTTAGGGAGAATAGGATTTTGAATGGGCATAAATTGTTTGGTCCCCACAAGGATAGTAAAACCAATGTGTGTGTGTCTGTGGCTGACTTACTTCAACAGGGACGGCTGTCTGAGGCACAGGAGTGTACTGAGGAATGTAGGTCCCTTGCATAGGCGCCCCGGCAGCCGCAGCAGTCATGTACTGGAACACACACATCAATAACCTGTCATGTACTGGAACACACACATCAATAACCTGTCATGTACTGGTACACACACATCAATAACCTGTCATGACTAGTTCTTTTCTAACTTCAACAACAATCAATTGATCACAGGAAACAGAAACAATGTATATATATATATATATATATATATGTTAGATCATTATTATCAATCATATCAAACTGTTGTGATCCAAGTGACTGAACATTATGGTTAAAACAACATCCCACCACATATTCAATTTACATGGGATCCACTCTGCAGGTCAAACACACCAGTTACTAATCTGTGAAATACACTGAGTGTACAAAACATTAGGAACGCCTTTCCATGACATAGACTGACCAGGTGAATCCAGGAGAAAGCTGTGATCCCTTATTGATGTCACCTGTTAAATCCACTTCAATCAGTGTAGATCAAGGGGAGGAGACAGGTTAAAGAAGGATTTTTAAGACTTAAGACAATTGAGACATGGATTTTGTATGTGTGTCATTCAGAGGGTGAAAGGACAAGACGAAAGTGCCTTTGAACGGGGTTTGGTAGCAGGTGCCAGGCGCACTGGTTTGAGTGTGTCAAGAACGGCAATGCTGCTGGGTTTATTCACGCTCAACAGTTTCCCGTTTGTATCAAGAATGGTCCACCACCCAAATTACATCCAGTGAACTTGACACCACTGTGGGAAGCATTGGAGTCAACATGGACCAGCATCCCTGTGGATGCTTGTAGAGTCCATGTCCCGACGAACTGAGTGCAAAAGGGGGTGCAACTCAATATTAGGAAAGTGTTCCTAATGTTTTGTACACTGAGTGTATATATATATATATATATATATGACCAGGTATATATGACCATATATATATATATATATATATATATACACTGAAAAAATATATAAACGCAACATGTAAAGTGTTGGTCCCATGTTTTATGAGCTGAAATAAAAGATCCCAGAAATGTTCCTTAAGCACAAAAATCTTACTTCTCTAAAAATGTGTTTACATCCCTGTTAGTAAGCATTTCTCATTTGCCAAGATAATCCATCCACCTGACAGGTGTGGCATACCAAGAAGCTAATTAAACAGCATGATCATTACACAGGTGCACCTTGTACTGGGGACAATAAAAGGCCACTCTAAAATGTGCAGTTTTGTCACACAACACAATGCCACAAACTCAAGTTTTGAGGGAGCGTGCAATTGGCATGCTGACTGCAGGAATGTCCGACAGCACTGTCGCCAGAAAACTTAATGTTAATTTCTCTACCATAAGCTGCCTCCAATGTTGTTTTAGAGAATTTGGCATTACGTCCAACCGGCCTCACAACCACGGGCCATGTGTAACCATGCCAGCCTAGGACCTCCACATCCGGCTACTTCAGCTGCGGGATCGTCTGAGACCAGCCACCCGGACAGCTGATGAAACTGAGGAGTATTTATGTCTGTAATACAGCCCTTTTTTGGGGAAGAACTCATTCTGCATGGCTGCGCCCCTGTCTAGTTATGTCAAATCCATAGATTAGGGCCTAATGAATTTATTTAAATTGTCTGATTTCCTTATATGAATTGTAACTCAGTAAAATCGTTGAAATTGTTGCATGTTGCGTTTATATTTTTGTTCAGTATATATGTTCTTGTAATTCCCTTTCCGTCCTTAGGAGGGTGCTGTGAGGCAGACGTGTGTTTTTAACATAGCTGTCTGACTATGGGAGGCTAGTGATAGAGGAACAGAGAGGAGGAAGCAGAGGCACCCTGCTGGTCCTGAACTTCACAGGGAGGAAAATGCCCCCTCCTAATAGGGAGAGAGAGCGGAAACCAGACGAGTGCAAAATAGAGAGCTCAGATCACCCTGAGCTGTTTCAGTGGCTGTGCGTGTCCGCTGCAAGTGTGTGTTTTGGTGTGTGCGTAAGTGTGTGTGTGTACATGCGTGTGTGTGTTTGCGCACACCCATGGCCTATATTTCATACCAGGTCTTTTAACAGAGCTGCAGAATAGCCATTTTACAGACACGCTACTCCCGAGTGGCGCAGCGGTCTAAGGCACTGCATCTCAGTGCAAGAGGTGTCACTACAGTCCCTGGTTTGAATCCAGGCTGTATCACATCCAGCTGCGGAGTCCCATAGGGCGGAGCCCAGTGTCGTCCGGGTTTGGCCGGGGTAGGCTGTCATTGTAAATAAGTACTTGTTCTACGTACATGCTTGTGCGTAGAATGTCTACATAATGTGTAGATCAGTCTATGCCCTCCCCTCACCAGTGTACTGTTTGTGTGAGAGAGAGGCTTTCAGCTCTAAGCCCTGATAATAAAAACCCAGCTGGGTTGCCTCTCCTCTTCCTGCTGATTTCCCTTTTTTTAACAGGAAAAGGAAGGACGATCCTTTCTCCCTCCTTTCCTTCTTTTCCCTGAATGGTGGTCCATTCTCTTGGCCTGGCGCCCGACGCTTGTGGAGTGTCATTACCGGCATTGGCACTAATGGATCGGGTACGGCTCCGCCGCACAGCACTAATGAGAGGAGCTAAAGGCCATGGACATGGGTGATTAACTTACCCCCCTTCTCTCCCTGCTGCGGAGGGCCACCAACACCCTGGGAGGATGGGTGGAGAGGGAGATGGTAGGGAATTGTCACACTTCGGATGGGGTGAGGTGGCATGTCTGACTTCCTGACTTTGCAGCGCTCTCTTTTGGTTCTCCCTCTGTCTCACTCTCCATCTCTCGCGCGCCCACTCTTTCTCCACCGCCCTCATTCTCGTTCTCTTTCCCGTTCAGCCCACAATCCGCTAGAAGAGTGCTATCAAATTCACGGTGTGACCTTCTCTGCTCTGGCGAACGGCGCCCGTTGCATAACAATTCCTCAGGACCTTTTGTCCCTCCCCGTCTTCCATTAGCTTACTCTGCTAACTCACCTGTGTCGACGGCATGAAAGCAAATGGAGGGGAGCGGGAACTTAATTAGTGATATCAAAACCGACGTGTCAAAGAGAGACAGGCTTTTGAAATGTTATATCTCTCCGTGGCTTGAAAAGGGGCTTAATAAGGAACTTCTTCAGCTTCTCTGACCCTTTGTTATCCCATTTACATGACCATGACTTTACAGTCACCAGGGAACTGACATGTCAGGAAGTAGACAGTGATAGCTGATATCATACGTAATATTATTTAGAATGACTGGCTTAAATTAGCAAGATCATTTTGGACAGTGTTAAGGGCAATACCCTGTTTCAGCCAAATGAAGCTCCTTAAATACATTAGGAACACCTTCCTAATATTGACTTGACTCCAATGCTTTACACAGTTGTGTTAAGTTGGCTGGATATCTTCCGGGTGATGGACCATTCTTGAGACACACGGGAAACTGTTGAGCGTGAACAACTCAGCAGTGTTGCAGTTCTTGTCTTGTCTTTACATGTTAAGTTTATATTTTTGTTCAGTATAGATATTGGCATCTACTACCATACCCCGTTCAAAGGCACTTAAATCTTTTGTCTTGCCCATTCACCCTCTGAATGGTACACATACACAATCCATGTCTCAATTGTCTCAAGGCTAAAAAATCCTTCTTTAACCCGTCTCCTCCCCTTCATCTAAACTGATTGAAGTGAATTTAAGAAGTGACATCAATAAGGGAGCATAGCTTTCACCTGGATTCACCTGGTCAGTCATGTCATGGAAAGAGCAGGTGTTCTTAATGTTTTGTATACTCAGTGTATATGGGGGAATTGTACACACGTGTTACACGATTGTGTGCACACAAGCGTGCACACAGGCACACACGCATACCAAGCCTGGAGCAGATGGCATGTGTTTGATGAGCGTGAGGCGGCCTCAGTGTGGGCCCTTAATGAGGGTGGTGTGAGTGGACTTCTTAAGGTCCCCCTCTCTGTACTGGCCACACAGCCAAGAGCACCAGCAGGGTGCAGGAAAGACCCTCTCTGTCTGTCTGTCTGTCTACAGAACATATCGGGCACCAACTCACTGTCGGTAACTACTGGAGGCACAGCATCAGAATGGATCCTAATGAGTTCCACTTTACATTTACATTTAAGTCATTTAGCAGACGCTCTTATCCAGAGCGACTTACAAATTGGTGCATTCACCTTATGATATCCAGTGGAACAACCACTTTACAATAGTGCATCTAAATCTTTTAAGGGGGGGGGGGTTAGAAGGATTACTTTATCCTATCCTAGGTATTCCTTAAAGAGGTGGGGTTTCAGGTGTCTACGGAAGGTGGTGATTGAATGTGAGATAGTCATAAGATGTTCCTCTTCCTCTGTTGACCATTCTATTTCACTTCACATGTTACCCTGGGCTTAATCCAATAGACAGGCATTTGGACGCAGAGAGAGAGAGAGAGAAGCATGTGGTCATCCATCAGAAACGGATATGTCATTGCAGATTGAAGAAGGCATGCTATTGAAATGTCTTGCTGTGCCCTCACATGGTGTTCCCATGAGACCAGGTGAAAAAATAGACCATACAAACCCAATCCATTACTACCCAGTCTTACTGTATAACAGCATGTCCACTCTATCCATGGAAATGAGGGATGAGGGCTCAGAGTAGTCTTGGTCCATCACTGTTATCCACATAGACTTAGAATTACTAGAGCGGGAATCCGTTTCTATGCTTATTTCCATTTATTCAGAGCGACTTAGTGCATTCATCTTAAGACAGCTAGGTGAGACAACCACATCTCAGTCATGGTAAGTAAGCTGCTATCAGCAAAATCAGTGCTAGTAAGAAAAGGACCTCCCAGCTGTGTGGAGGATTGGTACTAGCAGCAACCTATCTGGTTTTCCAGTCTGATCCAGTGTTAACCTGTAGGAGTGGGAGCGTTAGATCCTATTGCCTGCAGGAACATGGCTGCTCCCAGGGAGAATACAGGGACAACGTGATGCGCTAATAGGCAGAGTTGTAAAGAAAAAGGCTCAGACTGGCCAATAAGAAGAAAAGATTAAGATGGACAAAAGAACACAGACACTGGACAGAGGAACTCTGCCTAGAAGGCCAGCATCCCGGAGTCGCCTCTTCACTGTTGACGTTGAGACTGGTGTTTTGTGGGTAATATTTAATGAAGCTGCCAGTTGAGGACTTGTGAGGCATCTGTTTCTCAAACTAAACACTCTAATGTACTTGTCCTGTTGCTCAGTTGTGCACCGGGGCCTCCCACTCCTCTTTCTATTCTGGTTAGAACCAGTTTGTGCTGCTCTGTGAAGGGAGTAGTACACAGCGTTGTATCAGATCTGAAGTTTCTTGGCAATTTCTCGCATGGAATAGCCTTCATTTCTCAGAACAAGAATAGACTGATGAGTTTCAGAAGAAAGTTATTTGTTTCTGGCCATTTTGAGCCTGTAATCGAACCCACAAGTGCTGATGCTGCAGACACTCAACTAGTCTAAAGAAGGCCAGTTTTATTGCTTCTTTAATCAGGACAATAGTTTTCAGCTGTGCTAACATAATTGCAAAAGGGTTTTCCAATGATAAATTAGCCTTTTAAAATGATAAACTTGGATTAGCTAACACAAAGTGCCATTGGAACACAGGAGTGATGGTTGCTGATAATGGGCCTCTGTACGCCTATGTAGATATCCCATTAAAAATCTGACGTTTCCAGCTACAATAGTCATTTACAACATTAACAATGTCTACACTGTATTTCTGATGAATTTGATGTTATTTTAATGGACAGAAAATTTGCTTTTCTTTCAAAAACAAGGACATTTCTAAGTGACCCCAAACTTTTGAACGGCAGTGTACATGAAAAGTAGCAATATCATGCATGTGAAACACTATCAAGGAATGCCAACACAAAAACAAGAACAGTGATTTAGACAATAACATTGTCAAAGTGAGTGATGTTTCCAACACATTTTGATAGCAGAGTAGAACAGAGTTGACCTTCAAAACCAGCTCTGTGTTTTGTAACGAGGAACTTTCTTCACCACCGTTTAACGGGGGCCGACATTCCTATACACATTCTTTACCGTAAAAACACGGCTGTATTCTCGGAAGCCTACGATCACCGTTGCTGGGGCAGAATGGGAACATTCCGTTATTTCCTTTGGGAGAAAAAAAAAGCCCCAGCCATGTAGCCACAGGGACAACGAGAACAGCCAAAAGTATTCTGCGGTGTGGTGGCCATTTTAGTTGTTGACTCTGAGGACAGACACTGCCGATGGCAGGTGCTAAACTGAGCCTTTCGTAAGACAGAGCGGGCTGAATGACATGACATAAAACAGCTTACCATATGTAAACACTCCATCTTAAAGAATTTAAATATACCTAGTTAAATAGACAATCGCAAGATCCCATTGAAACCTATTTCCACAGGTTTCTCCTATGAAGTAACCATAAAGGGGCTTTCACATCTGGCTCCAGACCACATAATAAGAAGACACATGGCTTCTTTCCCATAGATTATTAGGGCATTGCATGCAATATTGCATGCTATATGGAGCACATATAGTCTATATACAGTACAGTGCCTCAGGGCTGTACTAGGGCAGAAAGGAGCTTTTTATTAATATTTTATACTTTTTTTCCTTCATCACACATCAAAACCCATCAACGTAGATTAACCCGCTCTAATCCTGCGTGTTAGCACAGCTGGGAGAGATTAGAGACATTCTTTCATCCCAGAGCCAACATGGCGTCGCAGTCGCTGACAGCTCACCTGGAAACACATGGGGCTGGCGGTAACTGTACAATACAGCACTGTTTCAATCACACATTCCACCCAAGACACAGTGCTGGAGCAAACTAAGCCCCCTCTGCCTCTGGAGCCATAGTGTTAGAGCAGGAAATGGGAGACTGGATAGTGTGCGACACCTCTAAATCTGCTTGATCCTGACACGAGGGGGAGTTCCTTTTTTGGGGGGGGTATGCAGGAATATGGATTGAGTGATATGGTTGATGTGTGATTTAGTGGGTTAGAGGAGTCATAATATAACCTAGTCTTCACATAGAGGCCTGTTGTTCTAGTCACCAGGAAATCTGTTAAACTTTAGGATACTGTATAAAGGAGATACGCTATTCAAACATCTTGCTTTTCACACACACACACAGTGATAGTATTACCATCGTGGATGTGGAGACAGTTTCAGGGATATATCCACACATTTCTTGGAGGTAAATGCAGAACGAATGTAATTCACCTCTGTAGATACTGTATTGACCATAGAATCCTGTACTATTATACTGACATGGACACTGACAGTGAACCATGTCTGGTACTGATACTGTTCAGTACAGATTTGACAGTGATACTATGTGGCTGGAGTCAATAAAAAGATATAGCTGTGCTCCCGATACAGTCCGTAAAATAAACTTTTTTTCCTTGAGTAGATGTAGGCTTTCAGAGACATATGATTTTAGGCAGAATCGACCGTACACCCAGAGCTGATTAGTTAAGGTGTTGGAGGCAAGAGGCAAAACTGGACAAACAGGAAAAAGTCTCCGCACACTTCCAGTCAGACGCACATTTATTTCATTGTGGCTGAGCTTTCCCGCTATTGTTCGTGGAGATGTGCTATGATGAAGGTCGACTGACTGAAAGCTCAGCGACAATAAAAAAAAAAAAAAAATGCATCTGACTGGAAGTGTGAGGAGACTTTTTCCTGTGTCTCCATAGAAATACGATATTACCTTAGTAGATACGGTCTTATGTGACTCAGTCGGTAGAGCATGACTCTTCCCCAAACCAAAGGTCATGAGTTCGATTGCCGCTGGGGCCACCCATATGAAAAATGTATGCACACATGTCTGTAAGATGCTTAGGCGGAAAGCATACACTATGTATATATCAAATACAGGAGGCATGGTCCTACAGATACAGTAGCTGCAGCCTCAGAGTGATAGTACATGATGTGAGTAGGATATATGGGGTGTATAACGGGTACATTCTCAGAGGGCTATGATTTAGCTCGAGTAGATCCAGTATGGAGGGGTCCATGGGTGGTACAGTACTCACACTTCCTGTAGTGCCCAGGGACAGATGGGTCATCTGCTGGGAGAGCGGGCCCATCATGTTGGCAGGCTGCATGGACATGGTGTGGTCCATGGCTGGGGTGATCACTGCACCCTGAGGTAGAGGAGAGGAGAGAGGAGTGAGGAGAGAGGGGAGAGGAGAGAGGAGGGAGAGGAGAGAGGGGAGAGGAGAGAGGAGGGAGAGGAGAGAGGGGAGAGGAGAGAGAATAGAGGTCATGTTAATTCATTGGTGCCAATGGGTGGGCGAAGAATAAAGTAGCATTTTATGCATCAGTGGGTTGTTGAGCATTGGAGCAGCAGAGCATCAGAGAGTCAATACACGATGGTGACGTAGCCGACATACGCGGATGTTTCATTGATTGCCTGTAGTCAGCACACATCTCTTCCCGTCATGCTACTGCGACGCGTTTAGCCCTAATGGGCGGATCAGTAGTGGTAGACTATTATTTTTCATAAAGCGCTCTGGATGGAACCAGAGGGAATGTGATGAATTCATTGCTGCTCTTTCATCGCTTTGTCACGAAACGAGTCACTTCTCGCTTTTCTCTACCAGCCAAACCTCTGGAGTGAGGCGTTCAGAAACGAAGCCTTTTTTCCTCGGCTAGGCTCCGGCTCTTTCCTCTTTACTAGCTTTCCCTCGTTCATTTGTCTACTGTGTCTGTCTTCCTGTGTGTGTGCTGTGTGTGTGTGTACACCCTGCTGGTGACCGTGTGGGCCGATTGGAGTACAAACTGAGCAGACACGGCCTGTCAGAATCGCTCAGGCGGTCTCCTCCCCGGCGTTCAGAACACTGGTGCTGTGCGGCATACCGCTTTCTCTCTGTTCCTCCCCTCTCAATTCAATGAATTTCAATTCAAAGGGCTTTATTGGCATGGGAAACAAATGTTTACATTGCCAAAGCAAGTGACATAGATCATTTAAAAAAAGTGGAATAAACAAAAAATGAACAGTAAACATTACACTCACAAACGTTTCAAAGGAATAGAGACATTTCAAAATTCATATTATGTCTATATACAGCATTGTAACGATGTGCAAATAGGAAAATATATAAATAAATATGGGTTGTATTTACAATGGTGTTTGTTCTTCACTAGTTGCCCTTTTCTTGTGTCAGCAGGTTACAAATCGTGCTGCTGTGATTGCACACGGTGGTATTTCACCCAGTAGACATGTGAGTTTATCAAAATTGGATTGGTTTTCAAATTCTTTGTGAGTCTGTGTAATCTGAGGGAAATATGTGTCTCTAATATGGTCATACATTTGGCAGGAGGTTAGGAAGTGCAACTCAGTTTCCACCTCCTTTTGTGGGCAGTCTGCACATGGCCTGTCTTCTCTTGAGAGCCAGGTCAGCCTACGGCGGCTCTCTCAATAGCACGGCTATGCTCACCAGCTTGCCTAGGGGACTTTTCTCCAGATTTATCTCACTGTAGGTGATGGCTTTGTTATGGAAGGTTTGGGAATCGGTTGTAGAATTTAAATATTTTCTGGATTTTGATAATTAGCCGGTATTAGCCTATATCTGCTCTGCATGCATTATTTTGTGTTTTACGTTCTACACAAAGGATATTTTTTGCAGAATTCTGCATGCAGAGTCTTGGTGTTTGTCCCATTTTGTGAATTCCTGGTTGGTTACCTCCCAACCATAAAGGGCAATGGGTTCTATAACTGATTGAAGTATTTTTAGCCAGATCCTAATCGGTATGTTGAATTTTATGTTCCTCTTGATGGCATAGAAGGTCCTTCTTGCCTTTTCTCTCAGATTGTTCACAGCTTTATGGAAGTTACCTGTGGCTCTGATGTTTAGGCCAAGATATGTATAGTTTTTTGTGTGCTCTAGGGCAACAGTATCAATATGTAATTTGTATTTGTGGTCCTGGCAACTGGACCTTTTTTGGAACACCATTATTTTTGTCTTACTGAGATGTACTGTCAGGGCCCAGGTCTAACAGAATCTGTGAAGAAGATCAAGGTGCTGCTGTAGGCCCTGCTTGGTTGGGGATAGAAGCACCAGACTCTAGTATAGTGAGGCCGGGTGCTGCAGACTGTTCTAGTGCTCTCGCCAATTCGTTGATATATATATATATATGTTGAAGAGGGTGGGGCTCAAGCTGCGTCCCTGTCTTACCCCACGGCCCTGTGGAAAGAAATGTGTTTGTTTTTTTGCCAATTTTAACTGCACACTTGTTGTTTGTGTACATTTTATAATGTTTTCCATCAATTTGTATAGCAGACCCTCATGCCAAATTGAGTCAAAAGCTTTTTTGAAATCAACAAAGAATGAGAAGACTTTGACTTTGTTTTGGTTCGTCTGTTTGTCAATTAGGGTCTGCAGGGTGAATACGTGGTCTGTCGTACGTAATTTGGTAAAAATTAGACTTTTGCTCAGTACATTGTTTTCACTGAGGAAATGTGCGAGTCTGCTGTTAATGATAATGCAGAGGATTTTTCCCAAGGTTGCTGTTCACGCATATCCCACAGTCGTTAGTCTCCACTTTTGTGGATTGGGGTGATCAGTCCTATGTTCCAAATATTGGGGAAGATGCCAGGGCTGAGGATAATGTTCAAAAGTTTAAGTTCAGGCAATTGGAATTTGTGGTCTGTATATTTTATCATTTAATTTAGAATATCATCAACACCACAGACCTTTTTGGGTTTCTGATTTCTGACATGCTGTTCCTTCTTTTTCCGTAGTGTATTTCTGTATTGTTTTAGTGATTCACCATAGTGAAGGTGTAGACTCAGGTTTTCTGGGTCTCTATGTTTTTGGTTGGATAGGTTTCTCCATTTATTTCTTAGGTTTTTGCATTCTTCATAAAAACATTTTTGCATTGTTAATTTTCTTAAGTTGTCTGCTTTACATTTTTAGATTTGATAGGGAAGCTGAGAGGTCAAATATACTGTTCAGGTTTTCTACTGCCAAGTCTACACCTTCACTATTACAGTGAAGCGTTTTGTCCAGGAAGTTGTCTAGAATGGATTGAATTAGTTGTTGCTAATTGTGTTTTGGTAGGTTTCTACACTACTTTCCTTCCATCTATAGCATTACTTAATGGTATGCAGTTCCTTTGGTTTTGACTGAGTATTACTCTGTTCAAGTAGACTGTGATTTTGCTGTGATCTGATACGGGTGTCAGTGGGCTGACTGTGAATGCTCTGAAAGAATCTGTGTGTTTCTCTGTTAGCTGAGCCTTGTGCTCCTCTCTCTCCTCAAGTTCTCTCACCTCAGACCGGAGTGCAGCCAGCTCTCTCAGACAGACAGACGGGGGGGTGTTGTGCTGGTCTGTTTTGTGTTTTTGTGCTGTTTGGATTGTGTGGACTAGCTCTCTGAGCTCCACCATGTCTCTCTCCAGCTCAGTGAATATATCCCTCTCAATGATGGAGGAGAAGTGCAGTTGTGGGACCTGGGTATGTTCAGTGCTGGGAGGGTGACTATACTCGTCTTCAGGACAGTTTGAAGAGGTGTGATCAGACTCGCTCAGGGGTGGGGGAGTCGTCACCAGGAGACTGCTTCTGCTGCCGTGCTCTCGCTTTGATTCTGTGGAAGTCCTTTTGGAAATGTATGAAGTTGCCCTGCACCACCACTGTTCCATTGTTTTACAGGTTGACAGGAGGGTGTCTCAGTTTCAGGGTCCTTGTTTTCCAGTATTCTGATTTTCCACCATCCGCCTGTAGAGTGCTCTTATAGCTGTGTGCCATGCCCAGGGAAGGTCTGTGTGGAAGATTAGGTTGCTTACCTTTGTAGCATTTTTGTAGCAGTCAACAAAAAGTGTCTCTGGATTGTCCATGAGGAGCTTCTCTTTGTACTCTTTCCGTGCCTTGTCATTTTTCATATCCAAGGGGTACTGTACTGTGGTGACCTCTGCACAGAGGGAAGCCATGGAGCAGGGGGCCAAAGAGGCCTCTGCATTTCAGTGGGAGAGGAACTCTGCTGCCATTGTTGGGCTCAGGGGCTTCACACCTCTCACTTCTCTCTTCAGTGCTAATTAATGTTGCAGCCTGGTCTGTTCTTTATGAAGTTCAATATCTAGAGATTATTGTAATGCTCTTTTCATTCTAGGCTTTCGAGGTAGCTTCAGACTGAACAGTAAGAATCCTTGGTAGTAAATCCTTCCAGAATCCTTCCAGGTAATTTTGTCCAAAATCAGGTTGTAGGTTTGGAGTTTTGATTTGGAGTGAAGGTTATGTTGTGGAGGGTATTATCATGTATATGTCCTTGTAAAAAAATCCACATTTATACAACCCTAAATCTATCTTTCTGTAAAAACATGCATCTATCTCTTTCTCTCTTTCTTGCTTCCTCTCACTCTCTTCCTCTCTCCCATCACTCTCTCGCTCTCTCTTCTCTTGCTTTTCTCTCTCTTTCTGTTTCTTTCATTTCCCTTTCTCTTTTGTTTTCTCTTTCTCTCTCTTTTCTATCTCGCCTATCTTTCTCCCTCCAGGAGTTTCATCTCAGCAAGAAAGAACGAGGGCGGGCTGGAGAGAGGAGGGGTGAGGGCAGTGGAGGGTAATGGGAAAGAGGGTGACAGGAGGAGAGGAGAGGAGAGAGAGAGAGAGAGAGAGAGAGAGAGAGAGAGCTAAGGATACCTGTAACCGATTCAGCGGCTGACAATGCTTTTATAATAGGAAACAGAGAGTAACGGAAGGGCTTAATTCACAGACGTGTTAAGCCGATTTGTGATTTCGATTTTCTGTGTTTGCGAGAGTGTGTGTGTGTGTATATGAGTGTGTCTGTCTGTCTCTGTGTGTGCGTGTGTTTAAGGAAGATATACTAGACTGTATATATTCATGAGAATCTTATATGTATGATAATGTGTTTTTGGATCTATATTCAATTAATGTTTGTGTCAGCGTGTGTGTGTATGTCATACTGAGTGTGTGTGAGCTGCTAACAGGAGAAGCGGATAAAGTGCTGCTAGTTAAAGATGGCATTGATCCTCATCTAGAGAGGAGAGATGTCAGACATCTCAGACGTCTGTTGTGAAGCTGCCTTTACAGACTAACTCATGATTGAGCTAAGTAACTGTAGAGGCCCCGGGGCCCCTAATAGCAGGATTGCCCACCTTCAGGGCATACTGTAGGTATTGTGCACTGCCACCGAAGCACCTGCAGAGGAAAAAAAGGTTTGGCTACTGGTATTGCATAAGTCATTCAGTGCTAGTGTGTGTGTGCGTGTGTGTGTGTGGTGAGCAGAAAATGCTAGTTCAGTGCTGCCTGCCATGGCTGCACCAGGTTCCAAGGCCTCGCAGGCTCCTTTCCAGGCTCGTAAACCCTAAGAAGAGAGGCTGGATTGTGGAGTGTATTTCACTAATCCACAGCACAAATCCCACCTAGGGCTATCAGACAGACAGGGCTGCCCTCACTTTGCAGCAGCCACGTGGCAAACGCTAAGACACAAGTCTGAGGCACAACGTTTACCCAACAGAGATAGCCTACCTGAAACACCACGACGTACACTTTGACTCTACCTAGAGATCCACTATCTCGATCCACTATCACCAAGATTGAACAAACTGAAAACCAAAGAAACAAAAAGGGACACACCAAGACAAGCTGAGACGAATACAGAGACTTTGAGCATCTCTAAAACATCTTCAGACTAACTGATATGTTAGCGTGCACATCGGTGACCGCACAAATCAACAAAAAAAGCCAATTAGGCCCACCCTGTGACCGCGATATGCTCTGGTGAGACTACTTCACCACCCCCAGATGTGCGTTGGCTGCAGCCACCTTGACCGTTACACAGCGCTGTTACGACATGTCTATCAACTGTCTCACTGTCCCATGTGAGTGTCTGGGAACTCTGGCGTGGTGAATTACAACGTCGGGGATGGCCGTGGTTGCCGCGGTAACGGGGGCACCAAAACAAACGCAGGCTCGGCGCTCCCTGAAGCAGCCATGGAATCTTTGTGGGGCAGAGAGTGCGTGCGTGTGTGTGTGAGCAGTCTGCGTCTCAGGGGGTGATAGATGGGACATGGGGCTCTGGTATTTGACATGTCTTCATGGGAGGTCTAGTCTCCAGGGATGGGCTAATGATTTATCAGCTGTCCTCTGACTGACTTAGAGAATGAATAAACTCACCAGAAATAATAACAATCAAAGCTGAGACCAGAATCTGTATCAGAGTCGGAGGAAAACTCTGGAATTGCTGTTTTACTGAGGCGATGAATATATTTCTCCAAATTGTGCTTGTAGAAACAAATTGAAATGTATTGTAAGAGACTCTGACAAACATGCTGCATTCAATACCACTATAACACTACAAGCCAGTAAAACATCACTATCACCAATGATATCAGTACTAACCTGGTCCCAGATCTGCTTGTGCTTTTCCCTACACACCATTGTCATTGTCAAGCCAAATGCTTTGCATGACAGTTCCATAAAGAGTTGGCAAGAGAGCAGAAACAGACTGGCACCCAGGCTATACCAATACATCTTCTATAGACCAAACCAACGGTCTAGAACACAGAACAGACTTCACCCTCTGTAACCATATTTGCTGGCAGAGACTCATTAGTTGCAGTTGTTTTCTGACAGAAGGGAAAATCAGCAGAGCCATTTTACAGAAGGCGCACGCGCACGTACACACGCGCTCATACCGAGAGCAGCTCAAGGACGACCGAAGACCGAACCGAAGCCCCGGCTCAAATTCTGTCAACTAATAAAATTCAGAACATAATGTTCTCCTGCTGAACCAAAGTGCATCGTACAGTGGGACGATTCAGTGCTTCCCATGAAGGGAGATAATTATGATTCTATTTAAAGTCGCTGCAAAAAAAGACCATGGTACGACGCAGAGGAATTCAGTGCATATGCTGTAACTTGCACACACATGAAATACATATCAAACCAGCATACTGTAGTGACCACATATATCAGTCACCAGGAAAAAAAAAACACAATTGTGTATGGCTAGTTTATCCGCTGCAGTTGTTTAGCACTGTGTGTGTTTGCATCTTAATGTGTGTGTGTGTGTGTTTGCATCTTAATGGGTGGGTTTGCCGGAGAAGGGGCCACATGAAACTGGCTATGGTTCTAGCCCACTCAACTATCCCAGGTCTAGTGTTGACTGATCTACTGCTGGCTTTAGCTCACAGCCCAAGTATAGCTGGCAACGCCACCCTCCCAGCTGGCATGTACACCACACCACACCACAGCTTCAAAGAACATCAGTACTGGAAGGGGCAGGTGAGAGTGGGGAAGATGGGGAGAGAGAGAGAGAGAGAGAGAGAGAGAGAGAGAGAGAGAGAAAGAGAGAGAGAGGGGAGATGGAGTGAGAGAGCGAGAGAGAAAGAGAGAGGGAAGATGGAGTGAGAGAGAGAGAAAGAGAGAGAGAGAGAGAGAGAGAGAGAGAGAGAGAGAGCGAGGGAAGATGAGTTGGAGAGAGGAGTAGGAGAAGAGAGAAATGAGGAGACAGTGTGAGAGAGAATGATACAGGGAAAGATAAATGGAGAGAGAGAAAGAAGCGAGTTGAAGCCTCATTCGTTTTTTTTAACGGCAATTGAAAAACAAGCTGTCGTTTTCTTTTGAAGTTCTCGCTTTAAGCAACGAGGATACACA